>NW_027197915.1:7500-52498 GCF_038502225.1 Cherax quadricarinatus
ATTTACTAAAAATCAGAAGAAAAACTTTACAGAAGTGGGATGCTTGAATGTGCGTGGATGTAGTGCGGATGATAAGAATGAGAAGATTGCTGATGTTATGAATGAAAAGAAGTTAGATGTCCTGGCCGTAAGCGAAACAAAGCTGAAGGAGGTAGGTGAGTTTCATTGGGGAGAAATAAATGGTGTGGGTAATTATTTAATTTCCGAAGCTATAGTGCCTAATAGGTGTTTAATGTGTTGATTTGGGTCAGGAAATTTATTTGAAAATGGACTAGAACCAACAGGGAAGCTCTGCGCCTGCGCTGATGGGCGGAGGAGAGGTCGAGTCATAATAGGAAGTGTCGTAACTGTTCCTGGTGAAGAGTGAGGGAACGTGATTTAGGGACCACCGCAATAAAGTGGTAAAATTAGTGAATAATGGTGGGACTGGTGGTGACTGGTGTGACGCCATGGAGTGTGTCCAGGGGAAAATACCCGTGATTTAATCATCACTCATCGGTCTCAGATCTTAATGGAGTGACCTATAATGTGCATAATAATTATAAGACATTAAATCGTCTTGTGAATTGTAATGTAATCGCTCATAATAACACTAAGAGAATGTGTGAAGTGAAATAAGTCGCCTTGCTCCGAATGAACACGTGGAGTCCTCGTGGTTCCCGTCCCGAGGATAGTGAAGTTTTTATGGAGTCCCGACTTCTAAACCGGGACAAACCAACGGATACCTCGTCCTGCTAGAATAAGAACTGTGTTGGTGTAGGACATCGAAATGAGATGGTGAATGGAGGAAATAAGGAGCATCAATTACCCACAGTTAAGTAACCCTTATAGTTATAGCAGACTGATACTGGCCAATTAGGTATGTTGCAATTGGATAGGTTGGGGGTGATCCAGCTACATCAAGTGACTACCAGAGAATATCTGGTATAGTAGTGGTATTATATACAAGTGTTTTTTCCTTGATAGATATATACATGTGCAACCTACCCCTCCCCCTTCATTCAGTTAAACTAATATAATCTATACAGTCCACAATTAATTAGTAGCGCTGTACTTGTGGGTGCTATCCAATTCATACTGATCTCAGATAGATATGGATAAGATTGTGAGGTCGAAGGAACCACCTGCAGGGACCAGAGGTGATTAAGTTTTCTCACATGTCTACACAGGGTGACTACAGTAAACAATATGGTTGTTGTCTCCCAATGAGATTACTTGTATGTACATAATGTTGAGGTACATACAGGTAACCCCCTATAAAATTTTCTATAAATGGGATTAAGTCAGGAGTAGCTGAGAGAGTTAGAGCTAAGGAAGGGGTAGCAATAATGTTGAAGGACCAGTTATGGAAGGAGAAGAGGGAATATAAATGTATAAATTCAAGGATTATGTGGATTAAAATAAGGGTCGGATGTGAAAAGTGGGTCATAATAAGCGTGTATGCACCTGGAGAAGAGAGGAGTGTAGAGGAGAGAGATTTTGGGAGATGTTAAGCGAATGTATAGGAACCTTTGAACCAAGTGAGAGAGTAATTGTGGTAGGGGACCTAAATGCTAAAGTAGGAGAAACATTTAGAGAGGGTGTGGTAGGTAAGTTTGAGGTACCAGGTGTAAATGATAATGGGAGCCCTTTGATTGAACTTTGTATAGAAAGGGGTTTAGTTATAAGTAATACGTATTTTAAGAAAAAGAGGGTAAATAAGTATACAAGATATGATGTAGGGCGTAATGACAGTAGTTTGCTGGATTATGTATTGATGGATAAAAGGCTGTTGAGTAGACCTCAGGATGTACATGTTTGTAGAGGGGCCACAGATATATCAGATCGCTTTCTGGTTGTAGCTACAGTGAGTAAAAGGTAGATGGGATACAAGGAAAATAGAAGCAGCAAGTAAGAGAGAAGTGAAGGTATATAAACTAAAAGAGGAGGCAGTTAGGGTAAGATATAAACAACTATTGGAGGATAGATGGGCTAGTGAGAGCATAGGCAATGTGGTTGAAGATGTATGGGGTAGGTTTAAAAATGTAGTGTTAGAGTGTTCAGCAGAAGTTTATGGTTACAGGAAAGTGCGTGCAGGAGGGAAGAAGAGTGACTGGTGGAATGATGTAAAGAGAGTAGTAAGAGGGAAAAAGTTAGCATATGATAGGTTTTTACAAAGTAGAAGTGATGTGAGGAGGGAAGAGTATATGGAGAGAAAAAAAGAGGTTAAGAGAGCGGTGAAGCAATGTAAAAAGAGAGCAAATGAGAGAGTGGGTGAGATGTTATTACAACCCAGGATTCCAAATGGCCTGTTATCAAAAAATTTTTTTTTTGAAAATAAGAAAAAGTTTTGGAGTGAGAATAATAAGTTGAGAAAGCCTAAGGAGCAATGGATTTGTTAGTTAAAAATAGGAGAGGAGAGTTATTTAATGGAGAATTAGAGGTATCTGGAAGTTGGAGGGAATATTTTTAGGAATTGTTAAATGCTGATGAAGATAGTTAAGCTGTGATTTCGTGTACAGAGGCGGTAGACAGTGCAATACTACATTCTTGTTGTGGTAAGTGTGCTGGGAAACATTCCACTAGAGAATGTTTCCAGTACGCTTCCACTAGAGAATGCACAATAGGCCTTGACAGCCAAAAACTTAAGTGTACGTATTAACTGTAAAGAAGTTTGGGTTAGTTTCCCATAAGGACTGCAGTCGGAACCCAAACAACCTTCAACGTCAACCTGATAACAGTCCTTTAATGGCAATTGAGGATGAGGCCAGCCAACCTACCACAGCCAGACTCCACCTCAGCAAATTGTGGAAGAGCCCAACATACCTGCAAAGGATTCTGGTGATACCAGAATGACATCACACACACCAGTTGTGAAGGAACTAGCCATCCCTGCTAGCGCATGTGGAACTACTGATCTGCCACTACCTATACATATGCCTATACCTGAATATGAGGATGAGCATGTCATTTTTTCCAATACACACATCTACAACAATCAGACGAACACCACACTTGTAACCCCCCTGGAAGCTGGAGATAAGTCAGAGGTACAAGACCTACCTACAATGAATGATGAGGCAGTCTTGCCACAGGCACCATTAAAGAACACTAATGTAACCATCGTACCTGCTAAGGTGACAGGTGTTACAGAAAGAACTACCTCAGAAGTGCCATCCTCTGGAGAGGCATTGGATTCGCCTGACCTTCCTCAAATTATAACAAATTTGCAGGAAAAAAACAAAGCATCTTGAACAGATACTGACAAGTTTAATAAATATATGTAGTCAGGATGATGCTCCTGAGTACGGCGATGATGTCAAAAGTGCAGCAATCTCCGTTCAATTTCAAGCAATTTGTAAGAAAGAAGCCCGTGACTCTTGGCTTCATGAGTTGCCTTGGAAGTGGCTGCCAATATGTCGAAAAATGCTTAAACGGAAAGGTCCTGAAGATAAAGACGTACAAACTATGCTATTTGCTCTTAAGTGTCTGCACACTGTAGCCAAAGCATAATAGTTTTACCATCTTATGAGCAAGATACAATGGATACATTACAAATCTTTTCATGGAACATTGCTTCCATCAGGAAGCGGTTGCCTGGCTTACATCATATTAGCGCAACCAAGAATATTAATGTCATCTGTTTGCAGGAATGTAGACTGAAAGATGGAGCACCTCCACCAAAGTTGCCTGGATATGCAGCTTATAACTTAAGGTCAACCAACTGTTGTGTGATGTATTTCAGAAAGAACTTGCCACATTCACTCCTTGCCCCGCAGAGTCGAGTGAACATGCAGTATCATGGTGTCAAAGTATATGCAGGCGATTTTTCCCTAAACATTTTTAATCTCTATGCCCCAGCGAATCGGCTTCGACCTGATGCTTTACCAGATCGCATCAATAGTGAACCTACCCTCATTCTTGGAGACTTTAATGCCAGACATAAGAATATTGGTGGGTCTATAACAAACACCAATGGAACTAAACTAGTGAAATTGCTAAATGAGCATGATAATGTTCGAATTGTGGGCACTACTGAGCCTACTCACGTATATGGTGGCATACTAGATCTGTGTCTTGGATTTAATACATCATATACGATGCATGACTGTCATAGTTGATGATCTTCTATCTGATCACTTCCCAAGACTCACAACCGTCAATTTTGATCACATCTCCAGCAATCAAGGAGCTAAATACAGAAGGAGGAAACTTATTCTCAACCCAGGACACAGAGATAACTTTATTAACCTCTTTGATCAATAGTATAAGAATTACCAGCCCATTGGCAGACAAAAATTCAATGATGATTTAGTTGCCACTATTGAGACCGTCCTCACAGATCAAGTGGGCAGGAAAAGAAAATAGACCTTCCACTATAACTGACAATAAAAAAACAATGTAAATACAATAATGATCCACAGCTATGCAATCTAACACATGCAGCAACTAGGAGGATTGGTAAAGCATACCGTAAATGTAGAACCCCAGACCTGCTCAGAACGTTCCAAGCTGCACTAACAAATGCAAGGAATAAAAAGCAAGAACTTAGGCAACAGGAATGGGAACAATTTGTTAGTGGATTAAATAGGTCCACCCCTTTAAGTCTGGCTTGGAAAGGTGTAAATAAAATAACCAGGAAAAAGACTGGCAATGTTGCTCATCCCTTCCCTCTTGAAAAAAGCAAATGACTTTATAAATGGCTGGGCCAAAACATCCAGGCATGAAAACCTTCCATCTCATATTAAAACAAATTTAGAGAGTGCTTCTGAAGAAATGTTGAAACTGATTAATTTTATGAGCCAAAATATTGATGAGAGTGACTGCCTCTTCACCGAGTATGAATTAGATAATGCATTAACTAAAGGTCGATCAACTGCTCCTGGGAGGATGGTATAACATTCTCCGAACTTTAAGGCACGTGCCTGATAACCCTTTGTTGGCACTATATAATCTCAGTTACATTGAGGGAGTTCTTCCTACTTCCTGGACCAATAGTCTCATTGTGCCTATCCCTAAGCCCCAACAGCCTGATACATTTAGACCGATCTCCTTAACTAGTTGTCTTTGTAAAACTTTTGAAAGAATGATAATTAACAAACTGAACAACAGAATCAGACATCAACTTTCCCCCTGCCTCCATGGGCTTATGAAAGGTAAAAGTGTGCAGAACTGTATTTCCACCTTTCTCACTGCACACACCTCTACTAGTTTTACCACATTTCTTGATCTAAAATCTGCATTTGATATTGCAAACAGAACCGTTATACTACATGAACTAGCCGAAATGATAATAGGATAATAGGATACCTGTCAAATAGAGTATCCTCTGTCCTCTACCAAGGCTTTAGAAGTGAGTCTAAAGAAATGTCTTTAGGTACACCACAGGGAGGAGTTCTCAGTCCCATGCTATTTAATATTCTGATTAATGCTCTCCTAAATGCTCTACCTGCCTCACCTAAACATATAGCTATAAACTATGCTGATGACATCATGATCCATACAACAGGGCATAAGAAGATGAATACCATTCTTAATGAAGTTCAAGCAATTTGTAATCGACTAGGCCTCATAATATCTTCCTCTAAAACAAAGATATTAACAAGAAACGACATCCCCCACCTATCTATTTGTAGGGCGAAAACATTAGCTGTGTTAAAACTTACAGATATCTTGGTGTAGATTGACACCAGTCAGTCCATTCTATCATGCAGGAGGAGCCACATGTCTATGGTGCATCCAACAAAATAAGCAGACTCTTGGATGTCACTACCGCCCGGCTCCGGCTGGGTTACAACTATCTTTGGCAGGTTAAATCACCACCACCAGATGTAGACCAAACGAAATGTAAACTTTGCCAGATGGACTTTTATCGCACCTTGCGTCATTATGTACTGGGGTGCGATAAAATTAATGAATTTAGAGACAACTCACTCAGAAATGTTCAAGAAATGGCAAAGTATTTTATCCACAGTGGTATATTACAGACCATTCTGGAGAAATACCCTGCCTTTGCTAGCTGTAAATAATGCATTACCATGTGTGTGTGTGTGTGTGTGTGTGTGTGTGTGTGTGTGTGTGTACTCACCTAGTTGTACTCACCTAGTTGAGGTTGCGGGGGTCGAGTCCGAGCTCCTGGCCCCGCCTCTTCACTGATCGCTACTAGGTCACTCTCTCTGAACCGTGAGCTTTATCATACCTCTGCTTAAAGCTATGTATGGATCCTGCCTCCACTACATCGCTTCCCAAACTATTCCACTTACTGACTACTCTGTGGCTGAAGAAATACTTCCTAACATCCCTGTGATTCATCTGTGTCTTCAACTTCCAACTGTGTCCCCTTGTTACTGTGTCCAATCTCTGGAACATTCTGTCTTTGTCCACCTTGTCAATTCCTCTCAGTATTTTGTATATCGTTATCATGTCCCCCCTATCTCTCCTGTCCTCCAGTGTGTGTGTGTGTGTGTGTGTGTGTGTGTGTGTGTGTGTGTGTGTGTGCGCGTGTGTGTGTGCGTGTGTGTGTGTGTGTATTTGTGTGTGCGTGTGTGTGTGTGTGTGTGTGTGTGTGTGTGTGTGTGTGTGTGTACTCACCTATTTGTGGTTGCAGGGGTCGAATCTTAGCTCCTGGCCCCGCCTCTTCACCGGTTGCTACTGGGCCCTCTCTCTCCCCTCTCCATGAGCTTTATCAAACCTCGTCTTAAAACTGTGTATGGTTCCTGCCTCCACTACGTCATTTTCTAGGCTATTCCACTGCCTTACAACTCTATGACTGAAGAAATACTTCCTACTATCTCTCTGACTCATTTGTGTCTTCAACTTCCAATTGTGGCCTCTTGTTTCTGTGTCCCCTCCCTGGAACATCCTGTCTTTGTCCACCTTGTCTATTCCACGCAGTATTTTATATGTCGTTATCATGTCTCCCCTGACCCTCCTGTCCTCCAGTGTCGTCAGGCCGATTTCCCTTAATCTTTCTTCATAGGACATTCCCCTCAGCTCTGGAACTAACCTTGTCGCAAACCTTTGTACTTTCTCTAGTTTCTTGACGTGCTTTATCAAGTGCGGGTTCCAAACAGGTGCTGCATACTCCAGTATAGGCCTGACATACACGGTGTACAGTGTCTTGAATGATTCCTTACTAAGGTATCGGAATGCTGTTCTCAGGTTTGCCAGGCGCCCATATGCTGCAGCAGTTATCTGATTGATGTGTGCTTCTGGAGACATGCTCGGTGTTATACTCACCCCAAGATCTTTCTCCTTGAGTGAGGTTTGCAGTCTTTGGCCACCTAGCCTATACTCTGTCTGTGGTCTTCTGTGCCCTTCCCCTATCTTCATGACTTTGCATTTGGCAGGATTAAATTCGAGAAGCCATTTGCTGGACCAGGTGTCCAGTCTGTCCAGGTCTCTTTGAAGTCCTGCCTGGTCCTCATCAGATTTAATTCTCCTCATTAACTTCACATCATCTGCAAACAGGGACACTTCTGAGTCTAACCCTTCCATCATGTCGTTCACATATACCAAAAATAGCACTGGTCCTAGGACCGACCCCTGTGGGACCCCGCTCGTCACAGGTGCCCACTGTGATACATCATTACGTACCATGACTCGTTGTTGCCTCCCTGTCAGGTATTCTCTGATCCATTGCAGTGCCCTTCCTGTTATATGCGCCTGATGCTCTAGCTTCTGCACTAATCTCTTGTGAGGAATTGTGTCAAAGGCCTTCTTGCAGTCCAAGAAGATGCAATCAACCCACCCCTCTCTCTCGTGTCTTACTTCTGTTATTTTATCATAAAACTCCAGAAGGTTTGTGACACAAGATTTGCCTTCCGTGAATCCGTGCTGGTTGGCATTTATACTCTTGTTCCGTTCCAGGTGCTCCACCACTCTCCTCCTGATAATCTTCTCCATAATTTTGCATACTATACACGTCAATGACACAGGTCTATAGTTTAGTGCCTCTTTTCTGTCTCCTTTTTTAAAAATGGGAACTACATTTGCCGTCTTCCATACCTCGGGTAGTTGCCCAGTTTCCAGGGACGTGTTGAAGACTGTGGTAAGTGGCACGCACGTGTGTGTGTGTGTGTGTGTGTGTGTGTGTATGTTTATGTACTCACCTAGTTGAGGTTGCAGGGGTCGAGTCCAAGCTCCTGTGTACTCACCTATTTGTACTCACCTATTTGTGGTTGCAGGGGTCGAGTCATAGCTCATGGCCCCGCCTCTTCACTGATTGCTACTAGGTCCTCTCTCTCCCTGCTCCATGAGCTTTATCATACCTTGCCTTAAAACTATGTATGGTTCCCGCCTCCACCATATCACTTTCTAGGCTATTCCATGGCCTGACTACTCTATGACTGAAGAAATACTTCCTAACATCCCTTCGATTCATCTGAGTCTTTAACTTCCAATTGTGACCTCTCGTGTCTGTGTCCCTTCTCTGGAACATCCCGTCTTTGTCCACCTTGTCTATTCCGCGCAGTATTTTATATGTCGTTATCATATTGTTGCAAACCTTTGCACTTTCTCTAATTTCTTGACGTGCTTGACTAGGTGTGGATTCCAAACTGGTGCTGCATACTCCAGTATGGGCCTGACGTAAATGGTATACAGAGTCTTGAACGACTCCTTACTGAGGTATCGGAACGCTATCCGTAGGTTTGCCAGGCGCCCGTATGCTGCAGCAGTTATCTGATTGATGTGCACCTCAGGAGATATGCTCTGTGTTATACTCACCCCCAGATCTTTTTCCTTGAGTGAGGTTTGCAGACTTTGGCCGTCTAAACTATATTGTGTCTGTGGTCTTCTTTGCCCTTCCCCAATCTTCATGACTTTGCATTTGGCGGGGTTAAACTCAAGGAGCCAGTTGCTGGACCAGGCTTGTAGCCTGTCCAGGTCTATTTGTAGTCCTGCCTGATCCTCATCCGATTTGATTCTTCTCATTAACTTCACATCGTCCGCAAACAAGGACACTTCTGAGTCTATCCCTTCCGTTATGTCATTCACATATACCAAGAACAGCACAGGTCCAAGGACTGACCCCTGTGGAACCCCGCTTGTCACAGGCGCCCACTTTGACACCTCGTCACGTACCATGACTCGTTGTTGCCTCCCTGTAAGGTATTCTCTTATCTATTGCAGTGCCTTTCCTGTTATGTGTGCCTGATCCTCTAGCTTTTGCAGTAACCTCTTGTGAGGAACTGTGTCGAAAGCCTTCTTGCTGTCCCAAAAAATGCAGTCGATCCACCCCTCTCTCTCTTGTCTTACTTCTGTCACCTTGTCATAAAACTCTAATAGGTTTGTGACACAGGATTTTCCCTCCCTGAAACCATGCTGGTTGTCAATTATACACTTGTTTCTTCCCAGGTGCTCCACCACTCTCCTCCTGATGATCTTCTCCATGACCTTGCATACTATACACGTTAGTGATACAGGTCTGTAGTTTAGTGCCTCATGTCTGTCTCCCTTTTTAAAAATTGGGACTACATTTGCCATCTTCCATACCTCGGGGAGTTGCCCAGTTTCAAATGATGTGTTGAAGATCTTTGTTAATGGTACACACAATGTCTCTGCTCCCTCTTTAAGGACCCACGGAGAGATGTTGTCTGGTCCCACCGCCTTTGAGGTGTCAAGTTCGCATAGCAGCTTCACCTCCTCCTTGGTTATATGTACCTCATCCAGCACTTGCTGGTGCACCCCCCCTGCTCTGATTTCCTGGAGTCCAACTGGTTTCCACTGTAAATACTTCTTTAAATCTTGTGTTGAGCTCCTGACATACCTCCCGGTCGTTTCTTGTGAATTCCCCATCACCCTTCCTCAGTCTGATTACCTGATCCTTGACTGTTGTTTTCCTCCTGATGTGGCTGTACAACAGCTTTGGGTCAGTCTTGACTTTCGATGCTATGTAATTTTCGTATTGCCGCTGAGCCTCCCTTCTTATCTGTGCATATTCGTTTCTGGCCCTTCGGCTAATCTCTTTATTTTCCTGAGTTCTCTGTCTTCTGTACCTTTTTCATTCTCTAGTACACCTAGTTTTTGCCTCCCTACACCTTTGGGTGAACCAAGGACTCGTTCTGTTCTTCCCATTATTTCTGTTTCCCTTGGGAACAAACCTCTCCTCTGCTTCCCTGCATTTTGTTGCCACATAGTCCATCATTTCTTGTACTGGTTTTCCTGTCAGTTCCCACTCCCACTGAATGTCTTGAAAGAAGTTCCTCAAGCCTGAGTAGTTCCCCCTTTTGTAGTTTGGTTTTTCCCACCCTATTCCTGCTGCTCTCTCCACTTGGAGCTCAACTATGTAGTCGAAGCACAGAACCACATGATCACTATCTCCCCGGGGCCTTTCATACATGATATCCTCGATGTCAGAACTACTCAAGGTGAATACAAGGTCCAGTCTTGCTGGTTCCTCTCCTCTCTCTCTGGTAGTGTCTCTAACATGTTGATGCATGAGGTTTTCCAGTACCACATCCATCATCTTGGCTCTCCATGTTTCGGGACCCCCATGGGGCTCCAGGTTTTCCCAGTCAATCTCCTTGTGATTGAAATCACCCATAACTAGTAACTTTGCTCCCCCCATGTGTGCTCTCCTGGCCACCTCGGCTAGAGTGTCGACCATTGCTCTGTTCCTCTCATCGTATTCTTCTCTTGGCCTCCTGCAGTTCTGTGGTGGGTTGTACATTACTGCAATTATCACCTTATGTCCCTCAGACTGGATTGTTCCTACTAAGTAGTCCCTTTCGCCCGTGCCATCCATTCCTTCCATTTTCTCAACCCCCCACTGGTTTTTAATGAGCAGTGCAACTCCTCCTCCCCCTCTCCTCCCTCTGTCTTTCCTGAGGATTTGATATCCGGATGGAAAGATTGAATCTGTTATTATTCTGGTGAGTTTTGTTTCTGTGAGTGCTATTATGTCTGGGGATGTCTCCTTGATTCTTTCGTGCCACTCCTCATACTTATTTGTTATTCCATCTGCATTTGTATACCACACCTTCAACTTCTTTTCTAAGATTGTGGTCTGGGAGGTATATTGGGGTTGGGGAAGTGGGAGACCTGATAAGGAACTATGGGTGGTTGCTGTGGGGGTGGAGTTTGTAATGCAGTGGGTGGGGGCATTGGATGTGGCATGGATGTTTTGGTTTAGAGTGTTTGGTTGCACTGGGGTTGACCTGGTTGGGAGGCTTCTATAGGAAGTTGTGAGGGAGGCTGTATTTGATCTTCCTGTGTCTGGGATCTCCTGTCTGTCTTCTCCATCCCCTCTCTTTCCTCCTTTTGCCTTTGTACCATCTCTCTCTGTTTCTGCCTTTCTGCTTGTGTTCTGTCGTGGTCGAGATACACCTTCCTGTATGCTGGCATGTCCCTTAATCGTGCTTTCTCCTGCAGGATCCTGTTCCGAGTCGATTCTGCCTTGAAGGTCACTTTCACTGACCGGGTTCTTTTTTTTACATACCCCCCTATTCTCCGAAAATTTTCCAGCTGGGTCATGTTGTCTTCTCCTATTGCTTTCATGATGCTTTCAGTTACTTTTTTCCCCCTTGTTTTCTTGCTTCATATGTTTCCCCTTCAACTTCCTGGAGCCCATACACAAAGACTGACCTCACCCTTTCATTCTCCCACTGCATATCCCTGTGTATCCCCTCATTCAATTTGATTTCCTCCATTGCAGCTTTCCTTTCTTCAGTTTCACTAGCTAATGTACTTGGGCTCAGTGGCCTGTCATTTTCCCTTCTCGGCTTTCCCTGGGCTCTGCTGTGGTCTGTTAGGGCCTCCACATATAGCTTAGCTCTTTCATTTACTACAGCCTCCACAGTTTGAGCTTCTACATGCAGTTTTGCTCCTTCTTTCCCAACAGTCCCCTTATTTGTGACTGAGGTAGCAGTCTCTGTTGTCAATCCCAAAATGTTCTTTAGTTCTTTAGGCTGTTTCAGATTTTTCAGTTCCTCTTCTAAACTCTGTATCCTGGCCTCTGCTACTTTGACTTGCTCCTCTCACTTCCTGCTTTCCATTACTATCCTCTCTTCCATTCTCATGCTAAGTTCTTCTAGTTTCCTTTCCCATTTATGTTCCCTTTTTATGAGCTCTGCTGCCCAGTCTTCCTTTGCAGCTTCCTCCTCCTGTCAGTTGGTTTTCCTTGTTGCTCTCTGGCAACCCATTTTTGTTTTATCCTGATTGCCTCAGAGTGGGAAACCTATGTAATTCTGTATGTTAGGTTAGTATTGTGTATGTCAGAGTGTGGAGGGGGGGGGAGGTAGTGGAAGAACTGTGGCTATGTGGGAGAGTAGTGGGGAGGGGGAGTAGGATGGAGATAGAAGCAAGTGGGTGAGTGGGAGAGGGAGAGGGGGAAGGAGGGAAAGGTGGGGAGGGGGAGGTGTGTGTGTATGTGTGTGTGTGTGTGTGTGTGTGTGTGTGTGTGTGTGTGTGTGTGTGTGTGTGTGTGTGTGTGTGTGTGTGTGGGTGTGTGTGGGTGTGTGGGTGTGTGTGGGTGTGTGTGGGTGTGTGGGTGTGTGTGGGTGTGTGTGGGTGTGTGTGGGTGTGTGTGGGTGTGTGTGGGTGTGTGGATGTGTGTGTGTGGGTGTGTGGGTGTGTGGGTGTGCGTGCGCACACTAGGCTACGCTACTCTTTTGAAGATTATAAAAAAAAATTTCACAATCAATTCCTTATTAAATATACACTAATATATACTATATAATATTAATTGTGTACACTTGTGTTTGTGTGTACACTTGTACTCACCTATTTGTACTCACCTATTTGTGGTTGCAGGGGTCGAGTCCTAGCTCCTGGCCCCGCCTCTTCACCGGTTGCTACTAGGCCCTCTCTCTCCCCGCTCCATGAGCTTTATCAAACCTCGTCTTAAAACTGTGTATGGTTCCTGCCTCCACTACGTCATTTTCTAGGCTATTCCACTGCCTTACAACTCTATGACTGAAGAAATACTTCCTACTATCTCTCTGACTCATTTGTGTCTTCAACTTCCAATTGTGGCCTCTTGTTTCTGTGTCCCCTGACTGGAACATCCTGTCCTTGTCCACCTTGTCTATTCCACGCAGTATTTTATATGTCGTTATCATGTCTCCCCTGACCCTCCTGTCCTCCAGTGTCGTCAGGCCGATTTCCCTTAATCTTTCTTCATAGGACATTCCCCTTAGCTCTGGAACTAACCTTGTTGCAAACCTTTGTACTTTCTCTAGTTTCTTGACGTGCTTTATCAAGTGCGGGTTCCAAACAGGTGCTGCATACTCCAGTATGGGCCTGACATACACGGTGTACAGTGTCTTGAATGATTCCTTACTAAGGTATCGGAATGCTGTTCTCAGGTTTGCCAGGCGCCCATATGCTGCAGCAGTTATCTGATTGATGTGTGCTTCCGGAGACATGCTCGGTGTTATACTCACCCCAAGATCTTTCTCCTTGAGTGAGGTTTGCAGTCTTTGGCCACCTAGCCTATACTCTGTCTGTGGTCTTCTGTGCCCTTCCCCTATCTTCATGACTTTGCATTTGGCAGGATTAAATTCGAGAAGCCATTTGCTGGACCAGGTGTCCAGTCTGTCCAGGTCTCTTTGAAGTTCTGCCTGGTCCTCATCAGATTTAATTCTCCTCATTAACTTCACATCATCTGCAAACAGGGACACTTCTGAGTCTAACCCTTCCATCATGTCGTTCACATATACCAAAAATAGCACTGGTCCTAGGACCGACCCCTGTGGGACCCCGCTCGTCACAGGTGCCCACTGTGATACATCATTACGTACCATGACTCGTTGTTGCCTCCCTGTCAGGTATTCTCTGATCCATTGCAGTGCCCTTCCTGTTATATGCGCCTGATGCTCTAGCTTCTGCACTAATCTCTTGTGAGGAACTGTGTCAAAGGCCTTCTTGCAGTCCAAGAAGATGCAATCAACCCACCCCTCTCTCTCTTGTCTTACTTCTGTTATTTTATCATAAAACTCCAGAAGGTTTGTGACACAGGATTTGCCTTCCGTGAATCCGTGCTGGTTGGCATTTATACTCCTGTTCCGTTCCAGGTGCTCCACCACTCTCCTCCTGATAATCTTCTCCATAATTTTGCATACTATACACGTCAATGACACCGGTCTATAGTTTAGTGCCTCTTTTCTGTCTCCTTTTTTGAAAATGGGAACTACATTTGCCGTCTTCCATACCTCAGGTAGTTGCCCAGTTTCCAGGGATGTGTTGAAGATTGTGGTAAGTGGTACGCACAACATATCTGCTCCCTCTCTAAGGACCCACGGAGAGATGTTGTCCGGTCCCATTGCCTTTGAGGTATCGATGTCCCTTAGCAGTTTCTTTACCTCCTCCTCATCTGTATGTATGTCGTCCAACACTTGTTGGTGTATTCCTTGTTGGTGTCCCCATCTGGTCTGTCCCCCCCAGAGTCCTTCCTGTCTCTACTGTAAATACTTCCTTAAATCTCGTGTTGAGCTCCTCACATACCTCTTGATCGTTTCTTGTGAGTTCTCCACCTTCTTTCCTCAGCCTTATCACCTGGTCCTTGACTGTTGTCTTCCTCCTAATGTGGCTATACAGCAGTTTCGGGTCAGATTTGACTTTCGATGCTATGTCGTTTTCATACTGTCGCTGGGCCTCCCTCCTTATCTGCGCATACTCGTTTCTGGCTCTTCTACTAATCTCCTTGTTTTCCTGGGTCCTATGCCTCCTGTACCTTTTCCATTCTCTGTTGCACTTAGTTTTTGCCTCCCTACACCTTCGGGTAAACCAAGGACTCGTTTTGGTCTTCCTATTATTTCTGTTTCCCTTGGGAACAAAACTTTCCTCTGCCTCCTTGCACTTTGTTGCCACATATTCCATCATCTCGTTTACTGATTTTCCTACCATTTCTCTGTCCCACTGAACCTCCTGCAGGAAGTTTCTCATACCTGTGTAGTCCCCCCTTTTATAGTTTGGCCTGTCCCCTTCAGTTCCTGTTACCTTCTCCACTTGTAACTCTACTATATAGTCAAAACTCAGAACCACATGATCGCTAGCTCCAAGGGGCCTCTCGTAAGTGATGTCCTCAATGTCTGAACTGCTCAGGGTGAACACAAGATCCAGTCTTGCTGGCTCATCCTCCCCTCTCTCTCTGGTTGTGTCCCTGACATGTTGATGCATGAGGTTTTCAAGTACCACATCCATCATCTTGGCTCTCCATGTTTCGGGACCCCCATGTGGCTCCAGGTTTTCCCAGTCGATCTCCCTGTGGTTGAAATCGCCCATTACCAGTAACTTTGCTCTGCTCGAGTGAGCTCTTCTTGCCACCTCAGCCAGTGTGTCCACCATCACCCTGTTGTTTTCTTCGTACTCCTCTCTTGGCCTCCTGCAGTTCTGTGGTGGGTTATACATCACTCCAATGACTACTTTATGTTCTCCGGACTGAATTGTACCTACAATGTAGTCTCTTTCTCCAATCATGTCCATGCCTTCCATTTCCTCAAATCCCCATCGGTGTTTTATGAGCAGTGCAACCCCTCCTCCCCCTCTACTCCTTCTATCTTTCCTCAGGATCTGATATCCTGTTGGGAAGATTGTGTCTGTTATTGTCTCAGCGAGTTTTGTTTCTGTGACTGCTATGATGTCTGGGGATTTTTCACTGATTCTTTCATTCCACTCCTCATGTTTATTCGTTATTCCATCCGCGTTTGTGTACCAAACCTTTAGTTTCTTTTCTATCATTGTGGTCATGCAAGTATATTGGGGTTGGGGGAGCGAGAGCCTTGGTGGGGGCCTATATGGGGCTGTGGTGTAGGTGGGGTTTGTGTTGATGGGGGTGGGGTCAGAATGCCCATAAGGGACAGCTGTTGGGGTGAGGTTTGTGATATGGGGGTTGGTGGCAGAGGGAACAGTGAGTGGGTTGTAGTATAGGTTGCTCAGTTGCGTTGGGAATGTCGCGGGTGGAGTCTTTTGGTGGGAGATTCTGTGGGGTGTGTTTGCCCTTCCTCCTGTGTCTGGGTCCTGCTCATTTTCATTGCTTCTCGTTCCTCCTTGCGTCTCTGTACCCTCTCTTTCAGTGTAGTCCTTTCTTCTTGTGTTCTGTCGCGGTCGAGGTATACTCTCTGGTACCCCTCTTTGTCCCTCAGTCTTGCTTTCTCTTGCAGAATCCTGGTTCGAACTGATTCTTCCTTGAAAGTTACTCTGACAGGCCGTGTGTTTGTGTGTGTGTGTTTACTAGCTTGTTGTTCTTTGAAAAAGAGGGGGGGGGTCAGGTTAACACTATTTGTTATTGTTGTTGGTTCACCGGTACTCTCCCGGCCCAGATCTTCGCACACTAGGCTACTTTACTTTTTGAAGATTATAGGATTATTTTTTCTCACTCAATTCCTTATTAATATATACTAATGTTTATTATAATAAAAATTACGGGTGCACACGTGTGTTTGTATGTGCGTACTTGTTTACTAGCTTGTCGCTGTCAGGGGGGGGGGTCACTATGCTACACGGGGGGGTCACTAGGCTACACAACTCTTCTGGAGTTTACCTGGAGATATTTAGATAATTTACTAAACATTATCAGGGTTACCACTACCTATCTCCTGGTACTGAAATAGGGAGAGAGTGATGGTATAGCATACAACCAGCAGGGCGAGACACTGAGACTTTAGACACTAACCAAAATTAACCACGAATAGGCAAGTGATGTCGTCTGCACAACAATGGAGGTTCCTGCTGGTCGGCTGCTATCAACTCCTTCAATTTTGTAACTCCTTCAGGAACTTTATCATGCATTCAAGTTTTTATTTTCTTTTTCTTTTAAGACTTGGTATTCCTCTTTTTTCTTTAGTACAGTATTATGGTCATAACAAGTCTGATGATGTTAGCTACATTCACAACACCAACAGCTGGAGATTAACTAATTTTTTCTTACTTTCAGTATTTACTTAATCACTCTTTTATGACCTTATCACTACACTGCTGTTATAACCAACTAACATATGTATTTGTTAATATTTCAGATCACACCTTTAACCCAATTAACTGTTTGGATATTTTGTGTCAACACTGCGGCCAGCAACCTGATCAGCTGACTGCTACCCTCCCTCACTCAGCACTCGTTCAAATTTAAATTATAAAATTCTTGATCTTATCACATTATTCACACTCTTGAAAGCTGTTACACTCTTGTAGGTATGTTCACTGATTCACTCACGTACGATGACCGCTAATAATATCTTAGGACAGCCACTAAAACGCTAAATCCTGGGAGCACTATTCAGCGATACTGCTTCACGTGTGTGTGTGTGAGTGTGTGTGTGTTTGTGTGTGCGTATGTGTGTGTGTGTGTGTGTGTGTGTGTGTGTGTGTGTGTGTGTGTGTGTGTGTGTGTGTGTGTGTGTGTGTGACTCAACAGTAAATATTTGCACCAATAACTCATTACAGTTGTGACCGGGTGTGGAAGTGTGAATTGCTCATTACTCTATAATTTGTTCATGATTGTAGCCATGTATAAAAGTAAGTAACCATTCTACAGAATTCATTGCCTTTGTAACTTGTGAGTTCATTACCTTTGTACCTAGTTCAGCTATCAAAACTTTGGGGCCCAGTTCCTGGACCCATTGTGTACCTCTGTAATCTGTAAATACCTTTGTAACTTGTCATGATTGTGACCAGACCTACCTGGAGTTCATTACCTTTGTAAATTGTGAGTTCATTACCTTTGTAAATTGTGAGTTCATTACCTTTGTAAATTGTGAGTTCATTACCTCTGTAACTTGCTCAGCTATCAAAACTTTGGAGTCCAGTCCCTGGACCAATTATGTACCTCTGTAATCTTTTTACTACCGCCCACAGGATGGGTATGGGGTGCATAATAAACATATTAAACTAACTATCTGGGTGTAGATGTACCCTTTAGCAAATCCACTATATCACAACTAAATAAGAAATGCAAAGATAGGCTAAATGCTTTCAAAGCTGTTGCTGGCTACAACCCCAACTATGGTGCTAATGTGAGAATCGTGAGAATGATGTACATAGCCTATGTTAGGTCCTTAATTGATTATGCTGCTCCCATGTTGATATTAGCTAGAGAAAGTTCTCTCCGACCTTAGGAGTTAATGCAAAATGAAGCTCTCAGAATCATTCTTGGTTGTCCCAAATCTACAAAGGTTCTTAATATGAGGAAGGAGCTAGGTATTTCTAGTATCAGTGATAGGATAGTTAAGATTAACACTGGACTCGGTATTAGAATGTTAAGAAATGAACCAGACACTGTCACAATGAACCTTACTAAGTGTCTAGAGGTAAATACACACATATCTAAATGGATTGTGAAAACTTGCAATTCCATTAAGTTTTATAACCTGAATGAACTGTATCACTGTAGACAGCAAGAGCATTTCACCCCTCCTGGAGTTTACCTGGAGAGAGTTCCGGGGGTCAACGCCCCCGCGGCCCGGTCTGTGACCAGGCCTCCTGGTGGATCAGAGCCTGATCAACCAGGCTGTTGCTGCTGGCTGCACGCAAACCAACGTACGAGCCACAGCCCGGCTGGTCAGGAACCGACTTTAGGTGCTTGTCCAGTGCCAAGTCCTTCCCAAGAAGCTTATTGCTAGTAATTCCTTCCTTAACTCACTTGTTAAAGCAACTGCTCAAGAAGAAATTTCTCGCCTAGCTAGTAGTAATAAGTTATCACAGGTTATATACACTGATGGATCTAAACAGGAGTCTTCTGGCAGGGCTGCATCTGCTCTTGTTGCCACCTCCCTAGTTAATAACGATAGTAAACTTGTTGAACTAGGCATAAGAATTAACAACTGGGCGTCTACATTGCAAACTGAATTGTTTGCAATCCTAATGGCGCTAAAGCTAACCTATGACACTGAGCTTGACTCTATCATCATTACTGATTCTATGTCATCATTGAAGGCTCTTAACTCATATAATGACTCCAACAACATGCTCATTGGAGAAGCCAGGTATAGAAACTAAAAAATCAGGGACAAAGGAATTAATGTACAATTACTATGGATCCCATCACACATTGGATTACTCCTCCTTTATCAAGAAGAGTACCCAGAAGGAGAATGTAGAATATAACTTTGATATATCTGTGTCTAGCATTATGAATAATATTAGGAGGGAAGTAAATAAAAATTATTGTTATAGAAATGCAATTAGAAGCCTGAGTAGATCTATAACCCACTATGATAACATGAACGTAGATAAGTAGGTTTATGGACCAAAGTGCAATGTGAACAGACTGACTGATGTTGTAGTGGCCAGGCTTAGGCTTGGTTACAAGTACTTCTGGCAGTTTGGGAGACACACAGATGATGATCAAACTAAATGTAAATTATGTGATCAGGCATATGGTCACTGTCTTGAACACTATGTGCTTAATTGTCCACTTATTGAGGAATACAGAGACAGACAGTATAATAACCTATGTGACATGTCAAGATATCTTATTAATGAAAATAAGATACCAGATATACTAAGCAAATTTCCTAAATATGCTTGTAACAGATAATTGAACTATAGATATGTAAATATATGACCATATGTATTCCTGTTAACCCTTTGGGACCTAGTTCCTAGGCCTTTTGTGTATCCATATGCTCTTGCGCTACCGTCCACAGGATGTATATGGGGTGCACAATAAACTAGCCATTTCGTTGGCAAAATCTAAAATCTAAATCTAGGTCTAAGGCATACAATGCTTCCTGCTTAGTGGAAACCCTTGCGGTGTTGCCACACCAACAGGCCGAGTCATGGGTTGGTGTAAGGTGGTGCCCCTGGCTAGCGAGAGAGACGTGGTTACCATTGGCGCCATAGACCTCTCCATCTGTCACGGGGACTGGGGGAAACCCCAATCTCCGTAACAGGTTATTACTACACGACAATTACAAGGGGAAGTTGGGGTTATTCCCTCTCTAATGAAGTGCTCATATCTACACCACACAGAAATGGCACTAACTCAGGCACTGGCATCCTTGTGGACAAATATAAAACACACGTTACATGTGTTTTATATAAAGATGTCTAACTTAATACTGAAGGACTACTAATTTACACAATTATGATACACCAAACAGTAGAGAGAAAAACTAATGTGAAAATGTGAAGGACCTGAGAGTGATAATGTGAGAGGATCTCACCTTCAAAATCCACAACAATGTATCTGCCTCATCTGCTAGAAAAATGATAGGACGGATAATTATAATGAGAACCTTCAAAAATAGGGACGCCAAGCCCATGATAATTCTCTTCAAATCGCTTCTTCTCTCTAGGATGGAATACTGCTGTACACTAACTACCTCCTTCAAGGCAAGCGAAATTGCTGACCTGGAGAGTGTATAAAGAGCTTTCACTGCACACATGAGTACGATTAAGCACCTGAATTACTGGAAATGGTTGATGTCCCTTGATTTGTATTCCCTGGAACGCAGGCGAGAAAGATACATAACATACACTTGAAAGATCCTAGAGGGATTAGTACCAAACTTGCACACGAACGTCACTCCCTACGAAAGCAAAAGACTCGGCAGGAAATGCAGCATTTCCCCAATGAAGGGTAGGGACGCCACGAGTACACTGAGAGAAGACAATAAGTGTCAGGGGCCCAAGACTGTTCAACTGCCTCCCAGAATACATAAGGGGGATTATCAATAGTCTCCTGGTTGTCTTCAAGAAGGCGCTGGACAGGCACCTAAAATCAGTACCTGACCAGCTGGACTGTGGTTCGTACGTCAGTTTGTGTGCAGCCAGCAGTAACAGCCTGAATTATCAGACCCTGATCCACCATGAGGCTTGGTCTCAGACCAGGCAGGGGGGGCGTTGATCCCCGAAACCCCTCTCCAGGTATACTGTCAATGATAATCAATGGGTGACTAGCTCACTATGGGACCTGATGTACATGTACATCACTGAACCATCACTGGTTCATGGAGACGCATCCACTTCGATGACCATATTTGTGGAGAATATATGTGTATATACTTGACTGATTCTGTTAATTAGTGTCAGTGTTTTCACCCAAATTATGCCAGCCACAACACACTTTGTCAAAGATTTGCTGAACACTTGCCTCGAAGGGGCAGTAAAGCAATAGCAAAGAACTACAGGTCGATAACACCAACATCCCATATCATAAAAATCTTTGAAAGGGTCCTAAGAAGCAAGATCACCACCCATCTAGAAACCCATCAGTTACACAACCCAGGGCAACATGGGTTTAGAGCAGGTCGCTCCTGTCTGTCTCAACTACTGGATCACTACGACAAGGTCCTAGATGCACTAGAAGACAAAAAGAATGCAGATGTAATATATACAGACTTTGCAAAAGCCTTCGACAAGTGTGACCATGGCGTAATAGCGCGCAAAAGGCGTGCTAAAGGAATAACAGGAAAAGTTGGTAGATGGATCTATAATTTCCTCACAAACAGAACACAAAGAGTAGTAGTCAACAGAGTAAAGTCCGTGGCGGCTACGGTGAAAAGCTCTGTTTCACAAGGCACAGTACTCGCTCCCATCTTGTTTCTCATTCTCATATCTGACATAGAAAAGGATGTCAGCCACAGCACCGTGTCTTCCTTTGCAGATGACACCCGAATCTGCATGACAGTGTCTTCCATTGCAGACACTGCAAGGCTCCAGGCGGACATCAACCAAATCTTTCAGTGGGCTGCAGAAAACAATATGAAGTTCAACGATGAGAAATTTCAATTACTCCGATATGGTAAACACGAGGAAATTAAAACTTCATCAGAGTACAAAACAAATTCTGGCCACAAAATAGAGCGAAAAACCAACTGAGATAAAGCACCTCAATTACTGGGAGCGCTTGAGGTTCCTAAACCTGTATTCCCTGGAACGCAGGCGGGAGAGATACATGATTATATACACCTGGAAAATCCTAGAGGGACTAGTACCGAACTTGCACACGAAAATCACTCGCAACGAAAGCAAAAGACTTGGCAGACGATGCAACATCACCCCAATGAAAAGCAGGGGTGTCACTAGCACGTTAAGAGACAATACAATAAGTGTCAGGGGCCCGAGACTGTTCAACTGCCTCCCAGCATACATAAGGGATATTACCAACAGACCCCTGGCAGTCTTCAAGCTGGCACTGGACAAGCACCTAAAGTCGGTACCTGACCAGCCGGGTTGTAGCTCGTACGTTGGATTGCGTGCAGCCAGCAGTAACAGCCTGGTTGATCAAGCTCTGATCCACCAGGAGGCCTGGTCACAGACCGGGCCGCGGGGGCGTTGACCCCCGGAACTCTCTCCAGGTAAACTCCAGGTAAACAGAAACCTGTATAAGAAACAGGTACAATGAAATTAGTTACACATACCAGTATGACATCCTTGTTAGCACCTGTCTCCAGAATTTGTTCCAAGGTACTGGATGATGACTTGACATGAAGCGTATAGTCACGACACATTGATACGACTCTCTAACAGGTTCCAGAGCTTAATCATCTCACGTTCCTTATACCAATCAGGTTCCTACCGTTATTACACAACTTATGCATTACAATCTCTTTAGTGAACAAGGTAAGGATAAACGGATTTTACCTGGCCCCAGGTGTATTGATTATACCTGAGGATTCTGGTTTCTTGGGCTCGTGTTGATGTCAAGAACGGATGACTGTTAATTTATGTTCTGATGGATAATAAGAGTCACCCTAATGACATTTAATCATTATAGTTAATTCTTGCACTCTTGTCCACTCACAGCTTGGGCTCTGATTAAGTCTGTTAAATGAGTCTTAAGCTTTTCAAGTCAGTGACTCAAAGGGATGCTAGAGCACTCGAAATATAGAGCTGACGGATCTTCAGAGCCCTCGGCTTGCCTGACACATCCCAAGATCACCAAAGGGAAATTTAGAAGGTTCTTTAAGCTGTCCTAGCAGCAGTGATTTGTCCTTGACACGGGCCTTTGGGACTGACCATGTGGGCGTCAGCCCATGGGCTCCCATGGAAGCTACCATGAACTCTACAATGATGCATGACCGGTTTACATGGATCCCATAACAATGTTCACAACCTGTCCTGAATAATGGTTCATACCTGACTTCAGATAATGGAGGAGAACATCACTCTGTCGCCCACGATGGTGTTACTGAAGAGTGAATCTTTATTAGTGAAGCGTTTTACCATCCAGTGGCTTCTTCAGTCCAATACAAAGAACGATGGAAGATAAGGAGGAATTTGAGGTAATCAGTCCCTCAACATGGAGTCGATGTTCAGCATATTCGCGGAAATTGAGCTTATATATTTACTAGGTGGAACAGTGGTAAGCGGCGTCACCAGTGGAAAAAAACACTAGTGTATCAAAATCCCAAGATGTTGCCGTTTCTAACAGATGTGATATAAATGGGACTGAGTACCTCAAACTCCTTGTCTTCCACTCTACTCTGTATTGGACTGAAGAAGCCACTGGCTAGTTTCCGTAATAAAGATTCCCAAATGTTGAACAAGTGTCTCATGCTTCAACTTGTTGGTTTTGTAAATCGTTTACATAATACTAGTGATGTTTGTGTTGAGACAACTCGTCTAGCTGAGTCATCAGTTAGTCAGCTGTCAAGCTAATCTGACGGAGACTTCAAGTAAGTCTACAGATGAAGCAGTTATTACTTCAGTGGTACACAACATGCAGTTATTACTTCAGTGGTACACAACATGCAGTTATTACTTCAGTGGTACACAACATGCAGTTATTACTTCAGTGGTACACAACATGCAGTTATTACTTCAGTGGTACACAACATGCAGTTATTACTTCAGTGGTACACAACATGCAGTTGTTCATGAAGCAGTTATTACTTCAGTGGTACACAACATGCAGTTATTACTTCAGTGGTACACAACATGCAGTTGTTCATGAAGCAGTTATTACTTCAGTGGTACACAACATGCAGTTGTTCATGAAGCAGTTATTACTTCAGTGGTACACAACATGCAGTTGTTCATGAAGCAGTTATTACTTCAGTGGTACACAACATGCAGTTGTTCATGAAGCAGTTATTACTTCAGTGGTACACAACATACAGTTGTTCATGAAGCAGTTATTACTTCAGTGGTACACAACATACAGTTGTTCATGAAGCAGTTATCACTTCAGTGGTACACAACATGCAGTTGTTCATGAAGCAGTTATTACTTCAGTGGTACACAACATGCAGTTGTTCATGAAGCAGTTATTACTTCAGTGGTACACAACATACAGTTGTTCATGAAGCAGTTATCACTTCAGTGGTACACAACATACAGTTGTTCATGAAGCAGTTATCACTTCAGTGGTACACAACATGCAGTTGTTCATGAAGCAGTTATTACTTCAGTGGTACACAACATGCAGTTGTTCATGAAGCAGTTATTACTTCAGTGGTACACAACATGCAGTTGTTCATGAAGCAGTTATTACTTCAGTGGTACACAACATGCAGTTATTACTTCAGTGGTACACAACATGCAGTTGTTCATGAAGCAGTTATTGTGAGGGAAAAGTAGGTGTAAGTGGGGTTAAGGTTGTTCGGGCAACCAGGAACCATTAGTTACGTCGCGTGCACCCCCCCCCCCTCCTCTCTGGCGGGCTGGGGCGAAACTAGTTCCTGGTGTCCGATTTGTTAGTTTCTACTCCTGGTAATATTGACCTTACCTGGTGTGGGTTGAAGTTTGGAGAGTCACTTCACCTCCACTCTTCTCCTAATCAGGTAGGGTGATATACCAGGAGTATCACTGTTTGTTTCTTTATTTTGTTTGCTGGTTACCAGTAATGATTTTGGCATTTATCATTCTTTTCAATTCTTAAATGTTATATTATCATAACTATGGGTAACCAGTTTATTTTCTCTTATTTACCAGCTCTGTTCCTGGCGTGGTCTTCCAGGATAGACGCCAGATAAAGGAGCAAGACATGTTAATAATACTTATTAACATTATTCTACTACTACCGGCCCTTACCTATTCTACTTGTGCTCCATCCAAGTGGTAGGAGATTCCAGAACATCGGATTACCATCTGCCCAGGATAACCTACATAAATAACATCAGAGGAACTATCCAGGGCCATACCTACTCCTACCCAACTACAAGAACTGAAGGCCATTTTTTTTTATTATATTTAAATTTTAAGTAAAATTCTCAAAAATCATTTTTCTTGTTTTTCCTAAATCATTTCTTTATTTATTTATTTTTCCATTAGTTTCTTTTGTTCAGTTGGAAGGCGTTCCACTGACAGTTATCACTTCAGTGGTACACAACATGCAGTTGTTCATGAAGCAGTTATTACTTCAGTGGTACACAACATACAGTTGTTCATGAAGCAGTTATCACTTCAGTGGTACACAACATGCAGTTGTTCATGAAGCAGTTATTACTTCAGTGGTACACAACATGCAGTTGTTCATGAAGCAGTTATTACTTCAGTGGTACACAACATGCAGTTGTTCATGAAGCAGTTATTACTTCAGTGGTACACAACATGCAGTTGTTCATGAAGCAGTTATTACTTCAGTGGTACACAACATGCAGTTATTACTTCAGTGGTACACAACATGCAGTTGTTCATGAAGCAGTTATCACTTCAGTGGTACACAACATGCAGTTGTTCATGAAGCAGTTATTACTTCAGTGGTACACAACATGCAGTTGTTCATGAAGCAGTTATTACTTCAGTGGTACACAACATGCAGTTATTACTTCAGTGGTACACAACATGCAGTTATTACTTCAGTGGTACACAACATGCAGTTGTTCATGAAGCAGTTATCACTTCAGTGGTACACAACATACAGTTGTTCATGAAGCAGTTAGCACTTCAGTTGACCAAATGAAATCGCAGGCCCATATATGGCACCAACTTAATCCTGCTTCCTGTTTGTACGTTTCATAACAATAAAAAGGCTTTCAAATGAGCTGGGGTAAGTAATAGCAAGAGAGAGAGAGAGGTAGATAGATAGAGAGAGAGAGAGAGAGAGAGAGAGATTTGGACGACAGGACTCAGGAAAATTTTGCTAGAATTCCTGGCTACACTTGATGGAAGCAACTAGATAAGCTGGGTCAATGAGGTGGTGTTGCTGTGTGCCTTTCTATAAATGTACATGCACAGCCCATTGATGTTGATATCCCTAATCAATGATGTTCTTCAAGCTATGCATCAACACTAGTACCTCTGTACTAGCAAGTATTATGTACAGACCTCAGTGGCAACATGCAGACTCCATCAACTTCTTGATGGAAAATGTGGACTCCCTCCTGCTTCAACATACATGTCAACGTATAATTGTTGGTTACCTCAACCAACATTTTATACAGAGGGACTCTGATGACCTTGCAGTGTTTGACATGAGAAACTTTGTTGATTTCCCTACTCACATCTTTGGCTCCTTCCTTGACCCAGTAGTGAATGATCTGTCTGAAGGCAGAGTCACTTGTCAACACCTTGTCTGTGTTAGATCATCTGACCTTAAGGTTGTCTTTACAACACTGAAGTTTCCAACAGAACGAGGTGAAGAATCTACACGTACAACCCGGCTGTGGGAAAAAGGAAATTGGCCGGCACTTTGCTCTTAGCTCGCCACCTCTGATTGGAATGCTCTTCTCCAAGATGATGTTGGCAACCAAGTGAATGCCTTCACTGGAAATATCTTTAATCTCTAAGAAAAATACATCTCTTACCGGCAGTGTGTGACGAAGCCTTCAGATCAGCCTTGATCCTGCTTTTGTTGTCGAGAGGCTGCTACTGCTAAGTTCAAGGCTTGGAGAAGGTATAAGAAGCATCCCATTATCTATAACAGGAACCTGCACAGACAAGCCTGTTGGCAAATGGATAAAGTCCATAAGTGGGCCATTTCTAGACAGGAGGCTGACACAAAAAGAAAAACTGGCATCAGGGCTCCAAACCCTGGTGGTCCTTGGTCAAGGACCGACAAGGTTATGCACCTAATGAAACAATTCCACCTCTAAAATGACAGAATGGGACCGTCTCTACTAGCAGTCAGAAGGTAGCTGACCCTTTCGACTAGCATTTTGCTGCCAAGACGCAATTTTGATCTAGTTGGGTATGTATTACATTCATATAATTCCTGTGAATATAAATTTTCGTAAGTCATGTGATATAATGTATCAACTTTTGTACATATGTGTATATGTAATATGCGAGTCCGTGTCTATATCATGTGTAATGTTTCGTGGATGACGACATTCATAATTATATAAACGGTTTTTAGTTATAGTCATAATACTAAGTTCAATCTTATGTTCTTTTTTCTAAATGTCATTTGTCATGTTGACATCATCTATGCATCTTATATTAAAGAGGAAATTTTTTATTGTAAGCAAGATACTATGTTCAAGGTTTAAATTATGTTGGTTATTCGTTTCTGGGTTCACTGAACAATGGTATGATCTGGGGTGATGGGGGGGGGGGTACTGGGGGGTGGTGGGGGGTTGTGGGGGTACTGGGGGGTTGTGGGTGTACTGCTCAAACACATTTTATTACATGTACTTAATGTGTATATTGCTGGTAGGAAGGGGTAATTGAGAATTGGTTTTAATTAGTATTGCTTGCACAGTTTTCCTTTGTTTTTGTATAAAGATATTTTACATCTATCAGTCGTGTGTAGTGTACTAAGTCACATATTATTGTAACTTGAAATGATGTGACTGATGTCGGATGTAATATTGTGTAATGATGTTTTTCACACACGTGTTGGCGGTTGTACTGAGTCATGGGAAGGAATTTTTCTAGAGGCAGTGTAACACCTGTAGTGTTTTGATTATGAGGACGTAATTGTTTTTGTATGTGAAATATCTGACACTGTATGCTTTTATTTATTTATTGTAATGTGTGTTTTAAATAAAATATATAAAAAAATTCTGAACTAGTAAGAGAATATCCTTTTCTATCTGCAAGAATTGTGTCCAAGCTGTCAGAGGTATCAATAAGGCAGGATGAGGTGTATCTACTTCTTAAATCGATGACCCAAAAAAGGCTGTGGGCCCAGATAAGTTGAGCCCAAGATTGCCGAGTAAATGTGCAGACCAGCTAGCATCACCTCTTAACTCGCACGTATCAGCATTGCCTGGCACAGTGTAAATGACCTCTGTGGAAAGAGGTAAACGTAGTCCCTGTTCACAAAAGAGCAGAGCAGAAATCAGCAACTACATACCAGTGTCACTCCTGTCAGTCACAGTCTTGAGACAATCTCACGGCAGATGACAGTTTTTCCGACTACCACTAGCTAATTTGTTACCGTCAATGTGGCTTCAGAAAAGGTTACTTTGCTGCTGATCTGTTAAACTTAGCTACTAAATGGCACCAGTCACTGGATGAATCCAAGGTCAGTTGTGTAGTAGCACTGTAGTACAATGCTGGTGCTTTCCCTCGAGTATAGCACCAGAGACTCTTGCTAAAACTGCAAGGTCTAGGAGTCGCCAGTTCTGCATTATGCTTCCTCAGTGATTATCTTCCAGGTAGATAGATATCTAAAAGTAGTTCTGGATGGAACAGAGTCAACAAGACACTAAACTGGTGCCAGTGTTCTACAGGAAGGTGTACTTGGGCCAGTGTTGCGGAATGTTACACTTCAGTAACCTTCAACTCATCCCAGAAACCCATAGTTATGCAGTTGGCTGTACTCTGATATTTACTTATTCAAGATAGGAAATGCCAACTGTTCTCAGTTACATTTCATCACCAGTTTACAGCTATAGCAGCCTGGGGAAAACTATGTGCTGGAGCAGTGGTAATAGGAAAGTGTTGAAAGCTGGGAATGAAGTTAATATCTTTGGTGAAATTTGATTCCAGACTGATTATGAAGAACCATGTAGTAAATCTTGTAAACAGATCGGCGAAGAAGCTAACAGCACTTTGACATATCTCGTATCTGCTGAACAGTAGAGGCTGCAAGATTCTGTATGAAACACAAGTATTATCACACCTTGAGTATGCTTCACCTTCTTGTACTGCCTCCTCCCCTTCCCCCCCCCCCTCCGTCTCATCTACGAGTAGAGAACAGAATAAGAAGATTCATCTTTCGCCAGGACCCAGCCTAGGTGCATCTTTAATTTCACCAGAATATTCAACGCCGGAGGGATGTGGGCGGTTTTACTGTCATGTACAAGGACAATATTGTCAAAGTACCACATTTGGCTCCATTCCGAGGACAGTGAGAAGTGAGCTTCTACACCACAAGACGGGCAGCAAACAGCAACTTCAGAACATCACTTCATCTGAGAAAATTCAGACCTATAATGACTCAGTCTGGAAAATGTTCGAACAACATAACATCGACGAAATAAAGTCAGTTGATCAAATGAAATCGTTGGCCTACAGATGGCTCCAACTTCATCCTGTTTCCTATATGTTTCATAACAATGAAAGGCTTTTAAGTCAACCAAGTAGATGATAGTTCTTAGCTTGTAAATAAAGGTAGCAACCCTTAACCTAACCTTGTAAAAACTCTTGTGTAAAGAGAGAGAGAGAGAGAGAGAGAGAGAGAGAGAGAGAGAGAGAGAGAGAGAGAGAGAGAGAGAGAGACAGAGAGAGACAGAGAGAGAGAGAAAGAGAATAAAAAAGGAAGAGAAAGAGGAGAAGGAGAGGATTAAGAGGTAGAGGAACAAAAGACGTTGACGTGTGCGATGGTGAGATAGTGAAGGAATAAGATAAAAAAGAGGAGAGAGAAGTAGGAGGAGGAGAGAGGAAGGAAGGAAGGAAGGGTGGAGGGAGGAGAGAGGTGGAGGAGGAAGATAAGTGGACTTGCGCAGTGATGGTGGAGGAGAGAGAATGAGAGAGAGAGAGAGAGAGTGTGTGTGTGTGTGGTGGGGCAGTAACATGTGTGTTGGTCTCACAGTAACAACATTGTCTCCAGCGCCGCCTCTAATACCCATAATTCCCCCAGTTTGTCGCACTTGAAAAATCACAATTAACTCGACAATTTTTTTTTATTGAACTTACCATGAGTTTAACGAAAAAAAAAGTTTTTACAATAACTATAACTCAAAAAAAAAAAAAACTTGCTAAAATTCCCCCCAAAATATCGACAGAAAAAAACTTTCTAAATTCCCCCCCAACTTCAGAAAAAATAGTTACTATGATCATTAATACGTCTCTCAGACTCTTCTCGTGATTGATAAATTCCCGACTGGTGATTGACAATGTAATGTGTGAGGTACAGTGTTATTCTCAGCTGAAGTACAACTGGGATACTATATATTACGGAGTGAACGTCCAGGACACCTTGACAGTCATACAGAAGAGACCGAAAAGTTGTTGATACTTTGGTGTCCATGTTGGACGTCATCTGAGAAGTGTTGCAGCAGTAGTAATATGACTTAATCCTTCACTTAATTACCTGGTTTAAAGTGACACCTCGTACGACACTTCAATATTGTCAAGTGTTCAGGCTGTTGGAAGTGTGTAATTTAACTGGTAAATAATACCTGATGTATCGTCCGAAAAGATTTTTATTAAGAACGTCAGAATACGAGAGAAAAAAATGTTATGTCAGCGTTATAGTGGTTATAGACGTGACCAGTGACTGTCAGCGTTATAGTGGTTATAGACGTGACCAGTGACTGTCAGCGTTATAGTGGTTATGGACGTGACCAGTGAATGTTAGCGTTATAGTGGTTATGGACGTGACCAGTGACTGTCAGCGTTATAGTGGTTATAGACGTGACCAGTGACTGTTAGCGTTATAGTGGTTATAGACGTGACCAGTGACTGTTAGCGTTATAGTGGTTATGGACGTGACCAGTGACTGTTAGCGTTATAGTGGTTATGGACGTGACCAGTGACTGTCAGCGTTATAGTGGTTATAGACGTGACCAGTGACTGTTAGCGTTATAGTGGTTACAGATGTGACCAGTGACTGTTAGCGTTATAGTGGTTATAGACGTGACCAGTGACTGTTAGCGTTATAGAGGTTATGGATGTGACCAGTGACTGTCAGCGTTATAGTGGTTATAGACGTGACCAGTGACTGTTAGCGTTATAGTGGTTATAGACGTGACCAGTGACTGTTAGCGTTATAGTGGTTATAGACGTGACCAGTGACTGTTAGCGTTATAGTGGTTATGGACGTGACCAGTGACTGTCAGCGTTATAGTGGTTATGGACGTGACCAGTGACTGTTAGCGTTATAGTGGTTATGGACGTGACCAGTGACTGTTAGCGTTATAGTGGTTATAGATGTGACCAGTGACTGTTAGCGTTATAGTGGTTATGGACGTGACCAGTGACTGTTAGCGTTATAGTGGTTAAAGACGTGACCAGTGACTGTTAGCGTTATAGTGGTTATGGACGTGACCAGTGACTGTTAGCGTTATAGTGGTTATGGACGTGACCAGTGATAGCGTTATAGTGGTTATAGATGTGGCCAGTGACTGTCAGCCTTATAGTGGTTATAGACGTGACCAGTGACTAAAAGTTGGAATATAGCCAGAGTAGTGGTGGTGGGGGTGTGGTGGTGGTGGAGTGGTGTTAGTTGCGGTGGTGGTGGTAGTTGTAGTGGTGGTGGTAGTTGTAGTGGTTCTGGACGCGACCAGTGACTGGAAGTTTGAATATAGCCAGAGCAGTGGTGGTGGTGGTGGTGGTGGTGGTAGCTGTGGTGTGGTGGTAGTGGTGGTAGTGTGGTGCGGGTGGTAGTTGTGGTGGGGTGGTTATGGTGTTAGTGGTGATGGTGGTGGTGGTAGTGTTGGTATTATTGTTGGTGGCAGTGGTAGTGATGGTGATAGTGATTGCAATAATAGTGTTGGTAATAGTGATGGCAGTAGTAGTGGTGGTAACAGTGATGGCAGTAGTAGTGGTGGTAATAGTGATGGCAGTAGTAGTGGTGGTAATAGTGACGGCAGTAGTAGTGGTGGTGGTGGTAATAGTGATGGCAGTAGTAGTGGTGTTGTTGGTGGTGGTGGTAGTAATAGTGATGGCAGTAGTAGTGGTGGTAATAGTGATGGCAGTAGTAGTAGTGGTGGTAATAGTGATGGCAGTAGTAGTAGTGGTGGTAATAGTGATGGCAGTAGTAGTGGTGGTAAAAGTGATGGCAGTAGTAGTGGTGGTAAAAGTGATGGCAGTAGTAGTGGTGGTAAAAGTGATGGCAGTAGTAGTGGTGGTGGTGGTGATGATAGTGATGGCAGTAGTAGTGGTGGTGGCGGTGATGATAGTGATGGCAGTAGTAGTGGTGGTGATGGTAATAGTGATAGCAGTAGTAGTGGTGGTGGTGGTGATGATAGTGATGGCAGTAGTAGTGGTGGTGGTGATGATAGTGATGGGAGTAGTAGTGGTGGTGGTGGTAATAGTGATGGCAATAGTAGTGGTGGTGGTGATGATAGTGATGGCAGTAGTAGTGGTGGTGGTATTAATAGTGGCAGTAGTAGTGGTGGTGGTGGTATTAATAGTGGCAGTAGTAGTGGTGGTGGTGGTATTAATAGTGGCAGTAGTAGTGGTGGTGGTGGTATTAATAGTGGCAGTAGTAGTGGTGGTGGTGGTATTAATAGTGGCAGTAGTAGTGGTGGTAACAGTGACGGCAGTAGTAGTGGTGGTAATAGTGATGGCAGTAGTAGTGGTGGTAATAGTGATGGCAGTAGTAGTGGTGGTAATAGTGATGGCAGTAGTGGTGGTAATAGTGATGGCAGTAGTATTGGTGGTAATAGTGATGGCAGTAGTATTGGTGGTAATAGTGATGGCAGTAGTATTGGTGGTAATAGTGATGGCAGTAGTATTGGTGGTAATAGTGATGGCAGTAGTAGTGGTGGTAATAGTGATGGCAGTAGTAGTGGTGGTAATAGTGATGGCAGTAGTGGTGGTAATAGTGATGGCAGTAGTAGTGGTGGCAATAGTGATGGTAGTAGTAGTGGTGGCAATAGTGATGGTAGTAGTAGTGGTGGCAATAGTGATGGTAGTAGTAGTGGTGGTAATAGTGATGGCAGTAGTGGTGGTGGTGATGATAGTGATGGCAGTAGTAGTGGTGGTGGTGGTGATAGTGATGGCAGTAGTAGTGGTGGTGGCGATGATAGTGATGGCAGTAGTAGTGGTGGTGGTGGTGGTAATAGTGATGGCAGTATTAGTGGTGGTGATGATATTGATGGGAGTAGTAGTGGTGGTGGTGGCAATAGTGATGGCAGTAGTAGTGGTGGTGGTGGTAATAGTGATGGCAGTAGTAGCGGTGGTAATAGTGATGGCAGTAGTAGTGGTGGTAATAGTGATGGCAGTAGTAGTGGTGGTAATAGTGATGGCAGTAGTGGTGGTAATAGTGATGGCAGTAGTATTGGTGGTAATAGTGATGGCAGTAGTAGTGGTGGTAATAGTGATGGCAGTAGTAGTGGTGGTAATAGTGATGGCAGTAGTAGTGGTGGCAATAGTGATGGCAGTAGTAGTGGTGGTAATAGTGATGGCAGTAGTAGTGGTGGCAATAGTGATGGCAGTAGTAGTGGTGGTGGTGGTGGTGATGATAGTGATGGCAGTAGTAGTGGTGGTGGCGGTGATGATAGTGATGACAGTAGTAGTGGTGGTGGTAACAGTGATGGCAGTAGTAGTGGTGGTAACAGTGATGGCAGTAGTAGTGGTGGTAATAGTGATGGCAGTAGTAGTGGTGGTGGTGGTGATGATAGTGATGGCAGTAGTGGTGGTGGTGGTAATAGTGATGGCAGTAGTAGTGGTGATGATAGTGATGGCAGTAGTAGTGGTGGTGGTGGTAACAGTGATGGCAGTAGTAGTGGTGGTAACAGTGATGGCAGTAGTAGTGGTGGTAATAGTGATGGCAGTAGTAGTGGTGGTGGTGGTGGTGATAGTGATGGCAGTAGTAGTGGTGGTGGTGGTGGTAATAGTGATGGCAGTAGTAGTGGTGGTGGTGGTGGTAATAGTGATGGCAGTAGTAGTGGTGATGATAGTGATGGCAGTAGTAGTGGTGGTGGTGGTAACAGTGATGGCAGTAGTAGTGGTGGTAGCAGTGATGGCAGTAGTAGTGGTGGTGGTGGTGATGATAGTGATGGCAGTAGTAGTGGTGGTGGTGGTGATGATAGTGATGGCAGTAGTAGTGGTGGTGGTAATAGTGATGGCAGTAGTAGTGGTGATGATAGTGATGGCAGTAGTAGTGGTGGTGGTGGTGGTAATAGTGATGGCAGTAGTAGTGGTGGTGGTGGTAATAGTGATGGCAGTAGTAGTGGTGGTGATGATAGTGATGGCAGTAGTAGTGGCGGTGGTGGTGATGATAGTGATGGCAGTAGTAGTAGTAGTGGTGGTAATAGTGATGGCAGTAGTAGTGGTGGTGGTGGTGATAGTGATGCAGTAGTGGTGATAGTGATGATAGTGATGGCAGTAGTGGTGGTGATAGTGATGGCAATAGTGGTGGTTGTGATAGTGATGTCAGTAGTGGTGGTGGTGGTGATAGTGATGGTAGTGGTGATGGTAGTATTGGTGGTGGTGATAGTGATGGCAGTAGTGGTGGTGGTAGTGGTGGTGTTTTGTTTGTCAGGAAACATGACTAGCACTTCCTGACAGTCATGTCTTATATAATAACTAAGAACAAACTACATACATTCTCATTTCATCTGCAGAACATGGCTAGTGAGGCACATTACTGTGTCTTACCATGGCTTTCTTTAAACATTTTTACTGTGTTTGTTAATATATGACTGATGTTCGGTCTAACCGAATGAAAAATTAACATGTGTTTTGTGAATGGCTTAGTTGAACTAAATTGCAGTGATTGTTTTGTACAGAAAACTTAATAAAATCCTGTTTTTTTTGCACTGATGTGTAATTATTAATCTCATAAAGATAATAAGTGAAAAAAAGTGAGTATTGTTTAAAATGTAGTTAACCAAATGAGTTGCCACGAGGGCCTAAGCACTCAGAAAATTTAAGCTTAGAATCAAGAAGTTTAGAAACCAGTGTCAAGAAGTAAGCTATAAAGAAGGTATCCAATGAGCTATCCACCCAGACACCAGATCACCGGAAACTGTAGAAAAATGGTAGCAAAATATTGGATTGTTGAATACAGGTGAGAAATAGAGTAAAGATGCGAGGAATAAAGGGAACTTGGTCCAGTGCTACAGTATGGACAATAATAATAATAATCACTCTGGTACACTCGGCTCAAGGGGAAGGTAAGATCTTAAACTTTCTGTTTTTTAATACTTTTCGTAAAACTATGTTTTTCCACCTTTATAAAGTGTGTGTGGACTAGTGAGGGATCAAATCTCCGTCTTTATAATTACATATCTACGATAACAAGCTAAACAATAATGAATACAAAGGTTATAATTACCCCTAAATATCTTTCTGAACTATTGGTTAGCGGGGCTAGTTAAGGACTTATAACTGCAAGACTGCTGGCTCACTCCTCAGTAATACTCACATAATATGAACTCAGATTACTTTACCAGATTAACACATATATGAATACATAAAAGATGAGGATTTTTACTAGATCGTGTTTCGGTTAGTTGTAAATCGTTATCAGATCGCGAATAACTTAATAATTTCCAAACACGGATCCAAATGTTTCGTTGGAAATTTGTGTTTAGTTATGGACTGTTCCAGCAATGGTGCTGTAACTTTTATTAGCAATGTTGTAATAAATGGAGCTTCAGCTGCCATATTAAGGGAATGTTATTTCTCAGGGGAAGAAATGTGATGTTGGATAAATGTGAAAATTGGTAAGAAATATGTTGATGGCGACTCATTACTGTTTATAGTATCAGTTTTGAGGTCTTATCTTTTCTGCGTTGTTTTGCATTTAACTCTCATTCACACACTGATATCAAAACATGAATGACGACCTTAAAAACGCGTGTGTTCAACACAAGGACGATGTTGGACACCTCATGAAGTTCAGTGAGGCTAAACTAGTGATTATAGAAGACGATTTAAGACGGAGAAAATGCATAGAAGCTGCCCTCATTGCTGTCAGTAACAATATAAAGCAAAAGTCCGATAGTTACAGTATCTAAAACTGCTAATCAACAGGATATTACCCATTCTGGAAACTGCTGTAACATGATATCAACAGGTCCCTCTGTATTATTATAATAAAAAAAGAAGCGCTAAGCCACAAGGGCTATAAGGTCCCTCTGCAGCCATCCGTCTCACCACCCTAGTTCCACTACTACTACCACCACTACCACCACTACCACCTCTACCCATGCGACACTTCAACTGACTCCTGCCATTATATATATGTTACAAAAAACGCGATATCTAATAAGCATAGAGATCTCCAGTGAATACTAGAAAGGACTGCCCTTCTAACATCCAGCCTGTTACTGGGTTTTTGTAACAAGTATCCTGGTCCAATTATCCATTAGAATTTAATAGTAATATTCAATAGTGCTTCAGGATTACAACTGGTAGGCTGCTAACTAAAGAAATTAAAATTTAATTAGTTTAATAATAAAGATAAAGTTGTCTAGGTGGACAATATTAAAGTAAATCAAAGTAATCTATTTAATATAATATAGGATACAAGTTCCTACACTTCTCATACACAGTATTATTGTGCTGAAGGCACATATCTTTAAGTACTGTCTGGTACATTGTCAGCATTTAAGAACATAATATTAATATATACAAGTGAGTATGTGTGTAAGTGCTCTAAATAGTTCGCTATGTCTCAAGACTCGACTCGACTTAACCAGTGACTGACTAAAAATCCTCACAAACTAGCTTCTTGACCAGCCTAGCAATCAGAACAGCTTGCTTGAACAGTAAGACGACCGATTCGCCGAACAGCAATATAACAAGTAACAGCAACGCAAAATCAGGAACAAGGAGATAATATAACGACACAAAATTCACAAAACTCCCATACTACTGAATCTAAGTTCAGCATAAGAAAATCCCCCACTGTGACAGTACACAGATACCAGTACAAATTAGGTCAGAAGCTACAGCTCAGGACCTGAGTTTCTCAGTGTCCAGTGTGACACGCAACCTCAGTAAAACGTCGAAAATCAGGCTATGTTCTGTGAACAGTTACACAGAACAACAATTATTATTATAATAAAAAAGAAGCGCTAAACCACAAGGGCTATACAGCGCTGCAGGGCAGGAAGGAAGCGAGGGTATCAGGTGGCAAAAGGGAGATGGATGAGTAATAGGTTATGGAGAACAGCGGGGCAGTGGATGGTGAAAGGGTAGAGGGCAACAAGAGATTGAGGTAGAAAGGGCTGAGGGGAGTGCGAAAGGTATCATCAGAGTTTGTGGAGCAAATCAGTCGTTGTCAAGAAGTCAATGAGAGAGTCAGGATTAAAGGAGGGTCCATCAGCAAGAAGTGAAGGTAAAGAGAGAGTAGTAGAGCGACGATGACAGAGGTAAATTCTGCGTGCTCGTTGATAGAGAGGGCAGTCTAACAGAATGTGGCTAATCGATACTGGAACTTGACACTGCTCACAGAGAGGAACAGGATGCCTCTCCATGAGATACCCATGAGTAAGACGAGTGTGGCCAATGCGAAGGCGGGAGAGAGTAGTCTCCCAACCTCGGCACTGATGACAAGAAGACGGCCAGTAACCTATACTCGGTTTAATAGAATGAAGTTTGTTGCCGAGCAGAGTTGACCAACGTTGTTGCCAACAGGTGTGAATGTGGGTAGCTATTACAGCAAAATAGTCCAGAAATGGAACACCTCTATATGAAATTGGTAGGTCATGTACTGCTGACCGCACAGCAGTGTCTGCCTGTTCATTGCTCTGTACGTCAACATGACCAGGGAACTAACAAGAGAGCGACAGAGATGAAGTTCTAACAATTGCCAGCAAGGTAGAGCTGGAGAAGGAGGTGTTGGAATCACCACCAACCAGATATTTTTTTTAGTTTAATATGTTTATTATGCACCCCATACCCATCCTGTGGGTGGTAGTCAAAAGATTACAGAGGTACATAATGGGTCCAGGGACTGGACCCCAAAGTTTTGATAGCTGAACAAGTTACAAAGATAATGAACTCCAGGTAGATCTGGTCACAATTATGACAAGTTACAAAGGTATTTACAGATTACAGAGGTACATAATGGGTCCAGGGACTGGGCTCCAAAGTTTTGATAGCTGAACAAGGTACAAAGGTAATGAACTCACAAGTTACAAAGGTAAAGAATCCTGTAAATAAATTTACTTACTTACGTTTATACATGGCTACATTCATGAACAAATTATAGAGTAAAGAGCAATTCACACGTCCACACCCGGTCACAACTGTCATGAGTTATTGGTGCAGAGAGAGAGAGAGCGATCAGCAAGGCAGTCTCCTCACCCAGGTGAGGTGTGATTACCCCACCCTGGTCACGTGACACTCCGTGGACTGCTTCTGCCCAGCAACTACAGAGGAGCCGGCAGGAAAACAAGGGAGGGGGTAGTTATCAAGGTAGTTTGCCAATTCGGGCAGCTACTCAACACTCTCGAGCAATGAGCACTGAATAATGTGCAAATGTTACATCCTACCTAATAATATAACTAAGTCATAAAATAATATAAAGCAATATATTTACGATTTAGCTAATATCGCAAATATCAGCAACATAAAATTATATGAACAGGTAATATACATTATATACATTGTGACCCATTCAGGGGTCGCTTTGGCCTGCCTCTTGGTGGGCGAAAACTGCCCACGAACGATTGGGCACAATAATATAAAATACTTCTCGTTATACTAGTACACCAAACAGGGACTAGAATGAATTAAGCCTAGAGTCATCCACACCACCGTATGTCCTTGGGTAGCGAGTACAACATCCACTTCTGCTGGATCATGAGTTTTCGCCCACCATGAGACAGGTCAAAGCAGCATGGGTTCGAGTCGTTGGCTAGTGGCAGTGTTGTTATTGATTAGTACCACTTGTTCGTGGGCACAATAATATATATATATATATATATATATATATATATATATATATATATATATATATATATATATATATATATATATATATGTATATATATATATATATATATATATATATATATATATATATATATATATATATATATATATATAAATGGTTCAGAGAACCGACAAGTTGATAAATTAGACACATATGCAACACTTGGATATTTTTTACTGAGGAAACATTTCGCCACACAGTGGCTTCATCAGTACGTATAAAGGAGAATGGTGAACAGGAGGAGTTTGAGGTAATCAGTCCCTCAGCCTATATATATATATATATATATATATATATATATATATATATATATATATATATATATATATATATATATATGTATATATATATGCATTTTCTTAGTTTTCTCTGTATTAGGACTGAAGAAGTCACTCGTGGCGATACGTTTCCTTTAATAAATGTCCTGAACTGTGCATTATTTTCTTTTTTCCACATCTTGTCTGTATCAACATACCATTTCTTCACGGTGTATAGAATCTTGAACGATTCCTTACTAAGGTATCGAAACGCTATTCTCAGGTTTGCCAGGCGCCCATATGCTGCAGCAGTTATCTGGTTAATGTGTGCTTTCGGAGACATGCTCGGTGTTATACTCACTCCAAGATCTTTCTCCTTGAGCGAGGTTTGCAGTCTTTGGCCGCCTAGCCTATACTCTGTCTGCGGTCTTCTTTGCCCTTCCCCGATCTTCATGACTTTGCATTTGGCGGAGTTAAATTCCAGGAGCCAGTTGCTGGACCAGGTGTCCAACCTGTCCAGGTCTGTTTGTAGACCTGTCTGATCCACATCTGATTTAATTCTCCTCATTAACTTCACATCATCTGTGTGTGTGTGTGTGTGTGTGTGTGTGTGTGTGTGTGTGTGTGTGTGTGTGTGTGTGTGTGTGTGTGTGTGTGTGTGTGTCGTGGTGAATAAGCCAAATCGGTGAGTTTTCATAAGAACATAAGAACATAAGAAAGGAGGAACACTGCAGGAGGCCTGCTGGCCCATACTAGGCAGGTCCTTTACAATTCATCCCACTAACAAAACATTTACCCAACCCAATTTTCAATGCTACCCAAGAAATAAGCTCTGATGTGAAAGTCCCACTCAAATCCAACCCTTCCCACTCATGTACTTATCCAACCTAGATTTGAAACTACCCAAAGTCCTAGCCTCAATAACCCAACTAGGTAGACTGTTCCACTCATCAACTACCCTATTTCCAAACCAATACTTTCCTATGTCCTTTCTAAATCTAAACTTATCTAATTTAAATCCATTACTGCGGGTTCTCTCTTGGAGAGACATCCTCAAGACCTTATTAATATCCCCTTTATTAATACCTATCTTCCACTTATACACTTCGATCAGGTCTCCCCTCATTCTTCGTCTAACAAGTGAATGTAACTTAAGAGTCTTCAATCTTTCTTCATAAGGAAGATTTCTGATGCTATGTATTAATTTAGTCATCCTACGCTGAATGTTTTCTAACGAATTTATGTCCATTTTGTAATACGGAGACCAGAACTGAGCTGCATAATCAAGGTGAGGCCTTACTAATGATGTATAAAGCTGCAGTATGACCTCTGGACTTCTGTTGCTTACACTTCTTGATATAAATCCCAGTAATCTATTTGCCTTATTACGTACGCTTAGGCATTGCTGTCTTGGTTTAAGGTTGCTGCTCACCATAACCCCCAAGTCCTTTTCGCAATCTGTATGGCTAAGTTCTACATCATTTAATTTATAAGTACTAGGGTTATGGGCACTCCCAAGCTTCAGAACCTTGCACTTATCTACATTGAACTGCATCTGCCACTTTTCTGACCAAGAATAGAGTTTGTTTAAGTCCTCCTGAAGTTCCCTAACATCTACGTTTGAATCAATTATCCTACCTATCTTTGTGTCATCGGCGAATTTGCTCATATCACTAGTAATTCCCTCATCAAGATCATTGATATATATTATAAACAACAACGGGCCCAAGACTGATCCCTGTGGAACGCCACTTGTTACAGATCCCCACTCGGATTTAACCCCATTTATGGACACTCTCTGCTTCCTGTCAGTGAGCCATGACTCGATCCACGAGAGCACTTTTCCCCCAATGCCATGGGCTGCCACTTTCTTTAACAGTCTATGGTGCGGAACTCTATCAAAAGCCTTACTAAAATCTAAGTAAATAATATCAAATTCTTTATTGTGGTCAACAGCCTCAAAAGCTTTACTGAAGAAAGTTAATAAATTAGTTAGACAAGACCGGCCTCTTGTGAATCCATGCTGAGTATCATTAATCAAGCTATGCTTATCGAGATGGCTTCTTATAATCTCAGCTATAATTGACTCTAGTAATTTGCCTACAATTGAGGTCAGGCTTATTGGGCGGTAATTTGACGGTAACGACTTGTCCCCTGTTTTAAAAATAGGAGTTACATTAGCCATCTTCCACATATCAGACACTACACCTGTTTGAAGAGATAAATTAAAAATATTAGTTAATGGTTCACAGAGTTCCATTTTGCATTCCTTAAGAACCCTTGAAAAAACCTCATCAGGACCCGGCGACTTATTTTGCTTCAGTCTGTCTATCTGCCTCACAACCATCTCACTAGTGACTGTGATGTTACATAATTTATCTTCTTCTAGCCCACTGTAAAAATTAATTACTGGAATATTGTTAGTGTCTTCCTGTGTAAAAACTGAGAGAAAATAATTATTTAAAATCAAGCACATTTCATTCTCATTGTCAGTAAGGTGCCCATAGTTATTTTTAAGGGGACCTATCTTATCTCTAACTTTTGTTCTATAGACCTGGAAAAAACTTTTTGGGTTAGTTTTAGAATCCCTAGCAACTTTAATTTCATAGTCCCTTTTAGCTTTTCTTATCCCCTTTTTAATGTCCCTCTTAATGTCAATATACTGATTCATAAGATGACCCTCACCTCTTTTGATACGCCTATAAATTCCTTTCTTATGCCCTAGTAGATATTTGAGCCTATTATTCATCCATTTTGGGTCATTTCTATTTGATCTAATTTCTTTATATGGGATAAACGCTCTTTGAGCAGCATGTATAGTGTTCAGAAAACTGTCATATTGATAGCTCTCTTCGTTACCCCAGTCAACAGATGATAAGTGTTCTTTAAGCCCATCGTAATCTGCTAAGCGAAAATCTGGGACTGTTACTGAGTTATCGCTACTATCGTACTTCCATTCAATGCTAAATGTAATTGATTTGTGGTCGCTAGCACCCAGTTCCTCTGAAATTTCTAAATTATTAACAAGGGATTCATTGTTTGCCATAACTAAGTCAAGCAGGTTATTTCCCCTTGTAGGTTCTGTCACAAACTGCTTCAAAAAACAATCCTGAAATACTTCTAAGAAGTCGTACGATTCTAAATTCCCAGTCAAGAAATTCCAATCAACATGACTAAAGTTAAAGTCTCCTAGAATTACTACATTATCGTGCCTTGTGGCCTTAACAATTTCCTCCCATAGTAGTTTCCCTTGGTCCCTATCTAAGTTAGGGGGACGGTATATCACTCCTAAAATCAGTTTTTCATGCCCCTCTGAAAATTCTATCCAAACAGACTCTGTATGTGTTACTTCAGACTTAATACCCGTTTTTATGCAACAGTTCAAGCGATCTCGGACGTACAATGCCACCCCACCCCCCCTCCCAATACTTCTATCTTCTTGGAACAATTTAAAACCCTGAATATGACATTCCGCAGGCATGTCCCGACTTTTTGAATTAAACCACGTCTCAGTTAAGGCAAATACATCAATGTTACCTACACTAGCAACTAATCTCAACTCGTCCATCTTATTCCTAGCACTACGGCAATTAGCATAATAAACATTGAAAGACTCTCCTTTCTCTTTACCCTTCCTGCTCATTTCTATTTTTCTACTAAACCTATTACCGTCTTTATCACCCAAGGTCCCTGGCTTTTCAATATCTATCTCGTTCTTATTATTACTAGTTCCCCTAGAACTCGTAATATTACTACACTGGGACTTCACTGTTTTCCTGCCAAAACCCATACCACTAACTATTCCTAGTTTAAAGTCCTAACTGCTCCCTCCACTGCAGTTGCCAGTGCTCCCACCCCACACCTAGATAAGTGAACCCCATCCCTAGCATACATGTCATTTCTGCCATAGAAGAGGTCCCAGTTGTCAATGAATGTTACCGCATTTTCCTTACAGTATTTGTCCAGCCAGCAATTGACACCAATTGCCCTGGACAACCATTCACTTCCAACTCCCCTCCTTGGCAAAATACCACATATGAGAGGGTTCCCACCCTTACTTCTAATTATTTCTATTGCTGACCTATACCTGCTAATCAGGTCCTCACTCCTACGTCTGCCAACATCGTTGCCTCCAGCACTGAGACAGATAATAGGATTGCTCCCATTACCTCTCATGATGTCATCCAGACGGCTAACAATATCCTCCATCCCAGCCCCAGGAAAGCAAACTCTCTGTCTCCTACTCCTGTCCTTCAAGCAGAACGCCCTATCCATATACCTAACTTGGCTATCCCCAACAACAACAATATTCTTACCTTCCTTAATGTCTTTCGTCGTGTCGTTCCCAGTAGTCAACTCACATTCGTCGGGTAGCACTGAGAATGTATTGGATGTTTCCACAACAGTTTCCACGGCAGTCTCTTTCTTCTTCATCGTTTCTACCTTTCCATTCGTCTTCTTGATCGTCAACTTCTTTCCCTGCTGTCCAGCCACTGACCAGTTTCCCTTCTTGACCTGAGGACTCAAAACAGGAGGACTACTACGAATCTTCTTGTTCTCCTCGGTCAATCGCCGAATTTCCAAATTCGCCAACCTCAATTCTTCCTTAAGCTGTTGGTAAAGTTGCTCGATGGAGGGCATCTTGCTTCAATTCTAGAGAGCGCGCAAACAGGTCTTCACAGAGCCAAGTACACGTCAACACTGCGCAAATGCCAACTCAATCAGGAGCTACTGCGCAGCACGTCCGCACGGCCCAATAGCGATGCGAACACAACTACTATCAGATCATTTTTTAATTGTAGCTACAGTGAAAGCAAAAGGTACATGAGATACAAGGAAAATGGAAGAAGCAAGTAAGAGAGAGGTGAAGGTGTATAAAGTAAAGGAGGAAGCAGTTAGGGTAAAATATAAACAACTGTTGGCGGACAGATGGGCTAGTGTGAGTATAGGCAATGTGGTAGAAGATGTATGGGGTAAGTTTAAAAATGCAGTGTTAGAGTGTTCAGCAGAAGTTTGTGGTTACAGGAAAGTGGGTGCGGGAGGAAAGAAGAGTGACTGGCGGAATAATGATATAAAGAGAGTAGTAAGAGAGAAAAGGTTATCGTATGATAGACAAACCATACCACGGGCGGGGATAGAACCCGCGATCAGAGAGTCTCAAAACTCATATGATAGGTTTTTACAAAGTAGAAGTGATGTGAGGAGGGAGGAGTATATGGAGAGAAAAAGAGAGGTTAAGAGAATGGTGAAGCAATGTAAAAAGAGAGCAAATGAGAGAGTGGGCGAGATGTTATCAACAAAATTTTTTGAAAATGAGAAAAAGTTTTGGAGTGAGAATAATAAGTTGGGACAGCCTAGGGAACAATGGATTTGTTAGTTAAAAATAGGAGAGGAGAGTTATTAAATGGAGAGTTGGATGTATCTGGAAGTTGGAGGGAATATTTTGAGGAATTGTTAAATGATGATGAAGATAGTTAAGCTGTGATTTCGTGTACAGGGCAAGGAGGAATAACTCTTGTAGGAGTGAGGAAGAACCAATTGTGAGTGTTGGGGGAGTGCATGGGGTAGTGAGTAGAATGAAAGGTGGTAAAGCAGCTGGGATTGATGGGATGAAGATAGAAATTTTGAAAGCAGGTGGGGATATAGTTTTGTAGTAGTTAGTATTTTTATTTAATAAATGTATGGAAGAGGGTAGAATACCCAGGGATTGGCAGAGAGTGTAAAAGTTATAAGGGAATAAGTCTGTTGAACATACCTTGTAAAGTGTATGGCAGAGTTATTATTGGAAGAATTAAGAGTAAGACGGAGAGCAGGATAGTAGATGAACAAGGAGGCTTTAGGAAGGATAGGGTGTGTGCAGATCGTGTTCTCAGTGAAACATATAGGTGAACAGTATTTAGATATCGGTAAAGAGGTTTTTGTGACATTT
>NW_027197916.1:0-40000 GCF_038502225.1 Cherax quadricarinatus
GCTTCCACAGAAAGGTAAACAGTGCACTGCGCCAGTAGGTGGTGTTCTGAAGCTCAGAACAGTAACTAAATTCAGTAACTAAAGTCACAAAATTAATGAACTATTTGCAAACTACAATATGATGTTCAATGAGGACAAATTCCAACTACTCCGTTATGGAAAACTGGAGGAGATAATAACTAGAACAGAGTATACTACAAACTCTGGCCATAAGTAGAGCGGAAAAATAATGTAAGGGACCTGGGAGTAGTAATGTCTGAGGATCTCACTTTCAAGGATCACAACAGTGCCACGATCACAAGTGCAAGAAAATGATAGGATGGATAATGAGAACGTTCAAAACGAGAGATGCCAAGCCAATGATGATCCTTTTCAAATCACTTGTTCTCTCTAGGCTGGAATACTGTTGTACATTAACATCTCCATTCAAAGCAGGTGAAATTGCAGATCTAGAGAGTGTACAGAGAACCTTTACTGCACGTACCTCTTCAAGGGGGGCTCCTTGGCGTGGTGAAGAGGCTCTTGGTCTGAGGAATTAGCCCTGTCGGTCTTCTTCCTCAGACCGAACCTAATTACCCCCCATTCTCCCCTCCCCTATCCCATCCTCCCCATCCTCCCCTTTTTCCATTCCTCCTCCTCCTCCTCACCCCTCCCTTTTGCCCTTCCTCTTTTTAGCCTTCGTGATTTCTCCCACAGGCGCGCTAGTTCCTAGGTAGGGGAAAGGACACCGGGGTCGATCCCATTCCGTTGAGGTTTCTTGGCGGTGGCGTAGTTTGCCGTGGAATCTGGATTGCCTAGGGATGTCCCGATCCCTCTCCGGTATCCCGGAGTAGCTTTGGGTGTCTTTTGGGCGACGGGTGTATCTCTGGAAGCCACCTTTCGGATTCCGGGGGTGGTGGCTGAAGGAGGTATGCTTTGTGGCGGATATCCGGCCGCCCTCTCTTTTGTCCACCGAGGTAGCTCGGCAGATGTGAGGTTGCTATCCCGGATTGCTGGTTTACTGGCATGAAGGGTAGGGTATGGCACGGGTTCCATGCTGCATCTGCGCTACTAGCGGTGTCGAGTCCTCTTGGGCGCGGAGGGAGATTTCCGGCCCTTTCATTCCTCCTGGGAACTATTCCTCCCCGCTCCCCCCTTTTTTTATTCTTTTTTTTGTTTTTATTTTCTTTTCTTCTTTCTTTTTTTTTCTTAAAAACAAAAAGCAAAGGAGTAACCTAACCATGGCAGCCCTAGTCCATGAAACCACTACCCCCGGGCCCCTTCTTGATACCGCACCCCATTCTGACCCTGCCTTGTGTTTAGACCACTCTTCGGACACTCCTGATGCCCCTGTACCTCTTGCTGGTGCTGTTTCCTCACCCGCTTCAGGTACCGGGGCTTCGACTGACTCCTTCGATTTGTCTGAACTCCGCTCTCCTTTGACTATGCTTCCGGCTTCTCCCTCTACGGTACGGCAATTTTCGAATCGCCCACCCATTTCATGCCGGACCAACTCCGGTCCTACTCCTAAACGCCAACGTCAATCTCCTGATGATGCTCCGTCGTTACCTTCCCATTCTACTCGGAAACGACCGACACGTCAAGCACTCCCTCTCCACGCTCAGTTTCGGACCACACAATGGACTAAATTCTTTACTTTAAGACCAACTTCTTCTTCTGCCTACCTTTCTGACCATAGTATTGCCAAAGCGCTCCTGCGTCATGTTGGCAGAGATATTTCATTTCACGCTCTCAAGAGCGGTACGCGCATCGTCACTGTCCAGAATGCTACCCAAGCTCATGATCTTTCTCTCCTTTCGAATATCGATACTACTCCTATCACTATTGAAAAACATCTTTCTCTCAATTCTTGTAGTGGTACTGTCATTCTGCCCCATACCATAGTCCAACAGAATTTCCAGTCATGTGGCAATGACATTTTTGAACAGCTGGAACTCCAGGATCTCCCAATCCTCAAAGTAGACACTTATGTCCTTCCTGCCCGGGGGCGGAGACGTTACCCTTGCAATGTGGCTCGTTTAACTTTTGACAGCCGAGAACTCCCGTCCTCTGTATATGTCGCGGGACATCGGTTACAAGTTCGAAAGGTGATACCTACACCGCAACAATGTAGAAATTGCTGGCGTTTTGGTCACCCAGCGAAATATTGCAGATCTATGGCCGAATGCCCAGTCTGTGGTGCCGACAACCATTCTAATACATCTTGCAGTCAACCTCCATCTTGCCTTAATTGTAATGAAGCTCACCCTTCGTACTCCCGCCGTTGCCAGGTCTACTTAAATGAACGTGAAATCCGTTGCCTCAAAGAGGCAGAAGGTCTCCCTTATGCTATGGCAGTTACTCATCTCCGCCTCCAAGGGAGACTACCCCGTGTTTCTTATTCTCGTGTTTCCAAACGTCCCCCCACTTCTGGGGTCCCATCTTCTGCAGCCTCCTCTGTTGTTACCCCTCCCATAGCCACTACGGCATCTAATCCTTTTGCTGTCCTTGGCTCTGACGTCCCGACTACAACTCAGTCTGTTCTCACATCTTCGCGTCCTTCCTCACAAGCCCCAGTATCGACAAGACCTCGTACGACACCTAATACCAATCGCCCCTCTACTCAGAAGTCCAAAAAATCCACATTGCTCAAATCTTCTTTGCCCCTTCCTTCCCTTCTTCCACCTCCACACTTTACCTTTCCAGTCTCTGTACCTAGTTCTTCCCCTCTCTCTGGCTCTATTACAAGTGTGGAGATTCACCCTCCTCCTCGTACTATGCCTTCCACCCCCGTCCCCTCCCAAGTTTCTCCCTCTTCTGTCACCTCCCAGGTTTCTGCCTCTTCTGTCCCCCCCCACACTTCATCTCCAGTCCCTTACACTTTTCCCTCCCCCTCTACTTTGGTACAGTCCATTACTGTCCCAATCTTTACTCACCCTCCTCCTCCTATCTCCAATATGGTCTCCCATACATCTTTGAATTCAGAAACACTTGAAGCCATTTCAGAATATATTGCAGAGACTAAACCTTCAATGGACACTGATTCACTTCCTGTTCCTTCTCTTCCCTCTCCTCCATCTTCACAACCCCATTCTTCGCAACGCTCCGTTCCTTCGCTACTTGAACATCTCCCAATGCCACCACACGTTGACTTTTCTAACCCCTCTAGTCCGTAGGTGCCTTTACCTACAGATTCCTGATATTTTCTTCATCGCCAATCATGGCCTATTTACAGTGGAATATCCGCGGCCTCAGGGGTAATCGGGGTGAGCTTCAGATGTTGCTTTCCAGGTTTTCCCCTGTTGGTGCTTGCTTACAAGAACCAAAATTACACTCGGCTGTTTTCCAACCTATCTCAGGCTATAATTTATTGTATTCTTCGGATCCTTTCTCAGATGGGACCTTTAATGAAAGTGCCCTTCTTCTACGCAATGATATTCCGTACTGTCAACTATTTGTCCATACCTCGCTGCATTACACTGCAGCCCGTATCCACTTGAATAAGTGGTTTACAATATGTTCTTTATATCTCTCTCCTTCTCGAGCATTTTCTATCCCAGACTTTGCCTTTCTTGTTTCATCCTTACCACCACCACTTCTGTTACTTGGTGATTTTAATGCCCACCATTTCCTCTGGGGGGGGTCTCATTGTGACTCACGTGGCATTCAGTTGGAGGCTTTTCTTGGCTCTCACCCCCTCCATGTTTTAAATACGGGTACTCCCACCCATTTTGATCCTCGTACTCATACTCTCTCTTGCATCGATCTATCAGTCTGCTCTTCCTCCACTGCACTAGACTTCACCTGGTCTGTTCTACCAGACTTACATGACAGCGATCATTTTCCGATCATTCTTACTTCTCCTTCCTATTCACCACCTTTCCGTAGCCCTCGCTGGCAATTTGATCGGGCAAATTGGGATCTTTACTCACACCTCACTGCTTTTAGTGAGGTTCCTTCTTCATCCTCCATTGATGAGCTCCTACACATCTTCTCGACATCAGTTTATACCGCAGCTTCTCATTCTATACCCCAAACCTCAGGCAGGCATTCTCAGAAGTGCGTGCCTTGGTGGTCTCCTGCTTGTGCTCGTGCAGTACGTTTGAAACGTGCTGCATGGGGCAGGTACCGGTACAATAGAACCGCTGAGAGACTTGTTGATTTTAAGCAGAAGCGTGCGATCGCTCGCCGTGTCATCCGTGAAGCTAAACGCACTTGTTGGCGAGACTATGTTTCCACCATCACCTCTGCTTCTTCTATGAGTGCAGTCTGGAAAAAAGTGAGGAAATTGAGTGGTAAATACTCTCCTGACCCGGCTCCTGTTCTACGGGTCACTGGTGTTGATATAGCAAACCCTCTCGACGTTGCCATTGAACTTGGCACACATCTGGTCCGTATTTCCCGAGGGCTCCATCTATGCCCCTCGTTTCTTTCCTCAAAGTCTGCCAGAGAGTTAGTACCCTTGGACTTTTCTTCTCTCGGAGAAGAACAGTATAATGTGCCTTTTACACTTCAAGAACTGGAGGCAACGCTCTCAGCTTGCCGATCATCGGCAGCTGGGCCTGATGACATTCATATTCGTATGTTACAACATTTACATCGGTCAGCCCTTGTAGTCCTCTTACACCTCTTCAATCTTATTTGGGCACAAGGAGTTCTTCCCCAGCTGTGGAAATCTGCCATTGTTCTCCCTTTCCGCAAACCGGGTACTACAGGACATGATGCCTCCCACTATCGCCCCATCGCTCTTACTAGTGCAGTTTGCAAAGTGATGGAACGCCTCGTAAATCGACGTTTAATGTGGTATTTAGAGACTCACAACAGTCTCTCCGCTAGTCAATATGGCTTTCGTAAGGGTCGTTCTACCATAGACCCCTTACTACGCTTGGATACGTATGTTCGTAATGCCTTTGCGAATAATCACTCAGTTATTGCCATATTTTTTGACCTTGAGAAGGCATATGACACAACTTGGAGGTATAATATTTTGGCCCAGGCCCATTCCTTAGGCCTCCGAGGCAATCTACCATCCTTCCTTAAGAACTTTTTAACTGACAGACATTTCCGTGTTCGAGTCAATAATGTTCTTTCCCCGGACTTCGTCCAAGCTGAAGGTGTCCCTCAGGGATGTGTTCTAAGCACAACACTTTTTCTCCTTGCTATAAATGATTTGGCCTCTGTTCTTCCACCCAATATTTGGTCATCACTCTATGTTGATGACTTCGCTATTGCTTGTGCAGGCGCTGACTGTCACCTTATTGCAGTTTCTCTCCAGCATGCGGTCGACCGTGTTTCCACTTGGGCCACCACACATGGGTTTAAATTTTCAAGTACCAAAACTCACCAAATTACTTTCACTAGACGCTCTGTTATCTCCGATCATCCTTTGTATCTCTATGGCTCCCGTATCCCCGAACGTGATACAGTCAGGTTTCTAGGCCTTCTCTTTGACCGTCGGTTAACCTGGAAACCTCACATTACCTCTCTGAAGGCAACTTGTCACAGCCGGCTAAACCTTCTTAAAACCCTTGCTCATCTTTCCTGGGGAGCTGATCGTCGAACTCTGCTTCGCCTACATTCAGCCCTCGTTTTATCGAAACTCGATTATGGTGACCAGATTTATTCCGCGGCCTCTCCTGCTACTCTCTCTAGCCTTAACTCTATCCATCACCAAGGCTTACGTTTGTGCCTTGGTGCTTTTCGCTCTTCCCCTGTTGAGAGCCTCTATACAGAAGCAAATGTTCCATCCTTGTCTGATCGCCGTGATGCCCATTGCCTTCGTTACTATGTACGCTCTCACGATCTACACAATCCTTCCATTTATAGAATGGTCACCGATATTAGTAGACATTCTTTATTCGTTCGCCGCCCCTGTTTGCTCCGTCCCTTTTCTCTTCGCCTACATTCACTCTTGTCTTCCCTTCAGTTACCACCTTTATATGTTCATGTAGCATCTCACTTTTCCCTACCCCCCTGGGAAGTTCCAGCTGTTCGGGTCTGTTCTTTCTCACTCCCTTGCTCGAAAGCTCAACTGCCTACGGTGGCTTCCCGCTCTCTTTTTCTTGATCACTTCCACTCCCATTCTCATGCCACCGCTGTGTACACAGATGGCTCTAAGTCTTCAGACGGCGTCGGATTCGCAGCAGTGTTTCCGGACAGCGTCGTACGAGGGCATTTACTATCTTCAGCTAGCATTTTTACTGCTGAACTGTATGCCATTCTTGCAGCACTTATTCGTATCGCATCTATGCCTGTGTCATCATTTGTAGTAGTCTCAGACTCCCTTAGTGCTCTACAGGCTATACGAAAATTTGATACATCTCATCCCCTAGTTCTCCGTATCCAACTTTGGCTACGCCGTATCTCTACCAAACATAAAGATATTGTTTTTTGTTGGGTCCCTGGTCATGTCGACGTACAGGGCAATGAACAGGCAGACACTGCTGCGCGGTCAGCAGTACATGACCTACCAATTTCCTATCGAGGTGTTCCATTTCTGGACTATTTTGCTGCAATAGCTACCCACCTTCGCACCCGTTGGCAACAACGTTGGTCAACTCTGCTCGGTAACAAACTTCATTCTATTAAACCGAGCATAGGTTACTGGCCGTCTTCTTGTCATCAGTGCCGAGGTTGGGAGACCACTCTCTCCCGCCTTCGCATTGGCCACACTCGTCTTACTCATGGGTATCTCATGGAGAGGCACCCTGTTCCTCTCTGTGAGCAGTGTCAAGTTCCAGTATCGATTAGCCACATTCTGTTAGACTGCCCTCTCTATCAACGAGCACGCAGAATTTACCTCCAACGTCGTCTTCGTTCTACTACTCTCTCTTTACCTTCCCTTCTTGCTGATGGACCCTCCTTTAATCCTGACTCTCTCATTGACTTCTTGACAACGACTGATTTACTCCACAAACTCTGATGATACTTTTCGCACTCCCCTCAGCCCTTTCTGGTTCAGTCTCTTGCTGCCCTTTACCCTTTCACCATCCACTGCCCCGCTGTTATCCGTAACCTGTTGCTCATCCATCTCCCTTTTGCCACCTGATGCCCTCGCTTCCTTCCTGCCCTGCAGCGCTGTATAGTCCTTGTGGCTTAGCGCTTCTTTTTGATTATAATAATAATAATATAAAAGTGTAGCAATTAAGTGCAGCGATAAAGTGTAGCAATAAGAGTGTAGCAAGTAGCCTACCTTCCACCCTCCACCTCCGCCAGCATACATACACTTTATAAAACCAGTTTATTTCTTTACATTCTCTATTATGTTTTATTGTTTTTATGCAATATTTCTTATTTATAAATACTGTACATAGTTTCAGTGTTTTCCTTATGAAATTAGTGATCTAGTGCAGATAGCCTCACAAACACTCCGTTTTCAGAAGGGGAAGAATGGGAAGATATGGTCAGTGCGGCAGCGGCAATGGTCGCCACCACTCGTCACATAATGACATATTTTATTCATTCTAAAGTATATATCATGTTTCTATATTATTTACATTGTTTATGTCATAGTAGATCACTTGTGATAGATAAATAAGTCGTAGAGTTGATATTAGCATTATATTGAAGTATTTTGTCCTTCCTCTTGAGAGCAGGAATTCCTCTGGAATGGATTAATGGCATTTCATTTAATTTAAATGACTAAAATTGATTTCATATACGAGCAAATTGAGTTACGAGCTAGGTCACGGAACGGATGAAACTGATAAGTCAAGGTTCCACTGTACTTTCCTTTCCTCGCTCCTTTTACTCCCTCTCCCAACCTGTGCCTTTCAACTCTGGCATTTTGTTATCCTTTATATTCCATGTCCTGTATACAGTACCTAAATATTTTGTACCATCAGTCATGTCTGTTTTTTAAAGATAAGTGTGTGTGTGATATATTCATTTATCTCTGTAAAATTTATATATTAGGTTGGTGCTGGCCAGGGTCGTCATCATACCTTGACTTGACCAATCCAGAAACTCGTAACCATTATAGTGACACGTTCATGCTGGACCGTTACAAGGTGAGGAATGGGCCTTGATATTTAACAGAGCTTTAATTTCATTTTTATTTTTCTAAATTTTATGGACAGTTTGAAAATTATGCAGTTAAAGATTGTAGCTTTAGAATGAAATACAGTATTATATACAGCACTTCTGAATCGTAATTTAGATTATCTTTTAAGGATACCATACAGATATGGGAATTATTGGATCTTGTTGCTGCAGCTTGTTCATACGTCTTGATTTGCATAGTTTTGGTGTAAGACTTGGTGATAGATGGAAGTGGCTTAACATGCATATTTTTCTGTTATGTGGCATTCATAAGAGGTATAAATTTATTCATGAAATCTTTGTGCAAGCCAGAATTTTTCTATATTATTGTCATTGGAAAATCACAGATATCTGTAATATTATGTAGATACCACCAAAACTTAATCCTTTGATGTTTTCAGAGTTGTATAAAAAATTTGTTTGATACTTTGTTTTCTAAAAGGTTTAAAGTGATTTGAAATTTGTTAAATTTTAACATTGAACATTTAAATAGCATTCAGACATCTCTGTGCTATTGCACCCAGTTAAAAAAATGTTCATATACTCTATATACTTGACTAGGAGATAAATTTGTTGTAACATTGTTAGCTGTTTCATATTAAAATAGTTAACATGCCATTCCTTAGTGTGAAAGGGGTGTGTGTAGGTATTTTAACAGTGATTCAAAAGACAATAGGCAGGACTGTGGCAGCTGTTTTCTATGGAAGTATTAAAATTGTTGGCAGTATTTATCTTTCTTTCTTTTAACACACCGGCCGTATCCCACCGAGGCGGGGTGGCCCAAAAGGAAAAACGAAAGTTTCTCCTTTCAAATTTAGTAATATATACAGGAGAAGGGGTACTAGCCCCTTGCTCCCGGCATTTCAGTCGCCTCTTACGACACGCATGGCTGACGGAGGAAGAATTCTGTTCCACTTCCCCATGGAGATAAGAGGAAATAAACAAGAACAAGAACTAGAAACAAAATAGCAGAAAACCCAGAGGGGTGTGTGTGTATATATATGTTTGTACATGTATGTGTAGTGTGACCTAAGTGTAAGTAGAAGTAGCAAAATGTACCTGAAATCTTGCATGTTTATGAGACAGACAAAAGACACCAGCAATCCTACCATCATGTAAAACAATTACAGCCTTTTGTTTCACACTCACTTGGCAGGACGGTAGTACCTCCCTGGGCAGTATTTATGTAAGATTAAAATACTGTGAATAAAATTGAGGAAATTTTGCTGTGGGTAATGTACTCGTGTGGTATTTAGTTTGTGGTGATAAAGTATCGTGTGTAGGAAGTGATACAAATGGTTGGCTTATACTTTGATTAACTTTAAACTGTTATTGCATTTGCATCTTTTAAAGTGTAAAATTGAGCAATAATAATGATTTCATCTACTGTGTTTCAAGTTTACTTCAATCTTCTATACCATTAGTTTTCACCACTTTGACATAGTTTCAATAATTTATTATTTAGGCTAGAAACTTTTATGTTAGTTGCTCTTTTCAATGGTGCTGAGTAACACAAAGGCATATTATACAGACAGATATATTATATTACAATGTTAGGACACTTTAATAAGGACATGTTTCATCAATTCATTGAATTTATATTGAATTAGCAATGCCACTGGTGGGCAAAATGCGTCCTAATTAAGCTTACTAATGTTGCACACACGTCTTATATACATAGTGCCAAGTATCCCCAGCCCAGCTGTCATGTAGCTTAATGTCTTCTATTTTTATCTGTGATACTGACTTTTTTTTTTTAATATTAATTTATTTCAGGGTTCAACTTTAGATACCTTCATTTGGAATGATATGAATGAACCATCAGTGTTTAATGGTCCAGAAGTCACAATGCAAAAAGACAACATTCATCCAGGTCTAGGTGTTGAGCATCGGGAAATTCATAATGTCTATGGAATGCTCTTTGTAAGTTGACATAGCACATGGTTGTAACTTCTGTAAATAATTAATTATCAGGCTTATGTGCAAATGATGGTGAAAGTTTATTTTTTGGGTCACCCTACCTCAGTGCGAAACGGCCGACGTGTTAAAAAAATTGTAGCACTAGCCGTCTTCCAATGAGGCAGGGTGATAGCGAATTTGACATGAAGTGGAAGATGTCATATTTGCTCTTTGATGATGAAATGGTTCTTGTAGGAGATTCTGAAATTAAATTGCAAAAGGTAGGTGGAGGAATTTGGGAAATATGTGAAAGAAGGAAATTAAAAGTGAACATTAGAAAGAGAAAAGTGATGAGAGTAACAAAAAATCCAGGCAATTAAAGAGTGAGTATCAGATTGGAGAGAGGGAGTATCAAGGTAGTAAATGTGCTCAGATGTTTGGATGATGATCTATAAAAGATGAGGTGAATCATAAAATAGACTAGTGGGGAAAAAGAGCACTGTACCAGTGTATTGTTGTATCATCGCTTACATGGTTGTGATGCATGGGTTTCAGATGATGCAGGGAGGATGAGGATGAAGGCATTGGAGATGTCATGTTTGAGGAAAATGTGTGGTATGAATATTTTTTTTTTTTTTTAAGGATGAGCTAAAGCATCAATATTGGTGGGTTTTGGCTATTTTTGATGGTATTAGTATCAGCCAGAAATAGAGTGCCAGTACAGTACAGTGGACCCCCGCTTAACGATCACCTCCAAATGCGACCAATTATGTAAGTGTATTTATGTAAGTGCGTTTGTACGTGTATGTTTGGGGGTCTGAAATGGACTAATCTACTTCACAATATTCCTTATGGGAAAAAATTCGGTCAGTACTGGCACCTGAACATACTACTGGAATGGAAAAAGTTCGTTAACCGGGGGTCCACTGTATTAGCAAAAATTTTGTTATCCCATTCCTGCTCTTAATAACCTACCACCTATTCCTTACATTTGCAACATCTGTTGCAGTGTTTCCCTATCCACCCTGTCATATGCTCTTTCAAAATCTATAAATGTAAGAAAAAGCTCCTTGACTTGATCTAATGTCAGCATATGGACCACACACTTTGGTCATCTGCAATCCTACTCTCTTACCTTTAAATCTTCCTAGCATACTCATCAGACTTCTTTCTTTCAACACACCGGCCGCATCCCACCGAGGCGGGGTGGCCCAAAAGGAAAAACGAAATTTTCTCCTTTCAAATTTAGTAATATATACAGGAGAAGAGGTTACTAGCCCCTTGCTCCCGGCATTTTAGTCGCCTCTTACAACACGCATTGCTTACGGAAGAAGAATTCTGTTCACTTCCCCATGGAGATATAAGGAAATAAACAAGAATAAGAACTAAAAGAAAATAGAAGAAAACCCAGAAGGGTGTGTATATATGTGCTTGTACATGTATGTGTAATGTGACCTAAGTGTAAGTAGAAGTAGCAAGACATACCTGAAATCTTGCATGTTCATGAGACAGAAAAAAGGACACCAGCAATCCTACCATCATGTAAAACAATTACAGGCTTTCGTTTTACACTCACTTGGCAGGACGGTAGTACCTCCCTGGGCGGTTGCTGTCTACCAACCTACTACCTACAACTCATCAGACTTATTCCATTATATGTAATTCTTACACTCATTTATCCCTTTTTTCCATATACAAAGGACTTAGACGTGCTCTCTACAATTTCTAGGTACCTTTGCCCCCTTTCATGGATTTTTAACACACTGGCCATCTCCCACCAAGGTAGGGTGACTATCCCCTCTCCCCTTCCCCCCTCCAAAAAAAACACTTTCATCATCATTCACTCTTATTATTGTGTTGCCAGAGGCATGCAGATACTACAGCTCAGATGCCCCTCCAAACTGCAAATATCCTCATCCTTCCTTCAGAGTACAAGTACTGTTCTTCCCACCTCTAGGACTCGGGTCCTGCTGACCAGTTTCCCTGAATCACTTCATAAGATGTTCCTATTTGTTAATATATAGTATTAATGTATTTTGCATTTTACCATTTGAACTGTCATAAAATATAGCAGAAAATAATACAGTATGTATAATTTATTGTCATGTTTTTTTACATTTTCATACAGTAACTATGTTGGAAGATAGTATCAAACCATTATTTGTATTCTTTACGGTCACCATTTATTTCTTGAGGCTGATCTAATAGTACTATTGCTCTGTATTTACTGTGTATGTTTCTTTTTCTTTCAACAAACTGGCCGTATCCCACTGAGGCAGGGTAGCCCAAAAAGAAAAACGAAAGTTTCTCTTTTTAAATTTAGTAATGTTATTTTATAAAAATTAAATTCACTGTAATGTTGAAGAATATAAACAGGCAGATTATCTTCACAACAGTATTATTCTATAAGTTAGAAGATAGGTAGTATATGTGTTAAAATGTATAATGTGTTAGGCTTTCATATTTATTTAAGTCAAAAGGTTAATTTTAAATGATTTCATCAGCATCAAGGTACATATGAAGGACTATTGCGCAGATCAGATGGTCGTTTAAGGCCATTCATCTTGACCCGTGCTCACTATGCCGGCACCCAACGTTCTTCTTCAGTGTGGACCGGGGACAATACTGCAGAGTGGGGTCACCTACGTATATCTGAGCCCATGCTGTTGTCTCTTTCTGTAACTGGCATCACTCATGTGGGTGCAGATGTTGGTGGATTTTTCGGAAACCCTGACGCACATCTTTTATCCCGATGGTACCAAGTATGTTTTTATTTTATATTTTTGTTTTGCTTGACTGATTAATTATTAAAGCACAAAACAAGGTGTTGAAGAATAGGAAGTTTAGCAGTGGAACAAAGAGAAGGGAAATTAAAAGAGCTAGTATGTGAAAATATGTTGATTGGTAAACATTCATGATGCCTTGCATTAAAAGGGAAATAGCATGAGCAAGAATGGATGATATATGATAATGTTTTACACACCAGATCATAAAAATATGAGCTGTGGGTAATAAAAATCATCCAAGACTTTGTCTTAATAATTGTTTTTAATACAGTAAGGCCCCATTTTACGGCGTTCCGCTAATACGGCGATGTCAAATTATGACCAAAATTTGCTATACAGCAAGCGGTCTTTCAAATACGGCGCCCCCCACCCGGTTTGTTTACATTTTCCGTGACCACATCTATTATGTCAGGAAATTTTCCAAAATTTCAAGTGTTTTAAAGTTACTGCATATTTTATATGTACTCTGATAATTATACTTATGTGTACCTGTACCTAAATATACTTACACACTGTGCTGGTATGCACGTACACATTAAAATCGCTAAGTCTCTCTCTACTCATGATGCCAATACTACATAATAATAATCACTCTTGGGCACACTAAATGTCTTATTTTACATCAATATAGGAATTTTCATTAATCCATCTATGATATTTTCCTCAAAATTATATATGAAACCCATTACATAGCATATAAACATGATACATACACTCACAGAATAAAAATTGATATAAATACGAGATTTGTTTACAAAGCAGCTGTGTAAGTAGTGTCGGAAGAATTACGTTTTCTCTAGTCAAACTGGGGGATAACTGTAGAAAAATATTCTTTTCGTATGCCTTTACTCTATATATAGCAATTCACGACCCTTGTGGGTTAAGTGCTTTTTACAATAAATAATAATAATAATAATAATTATTATTATTATTATTATTATTATTATTATTATTATTAATTAATATTAACCCTTTGACTGTTTCCGACGTATAAATACGTCTTACGAGCCAATGTTTTTGACGTATTTATACGCACAAATTCTAGCGGCTTCAAATCAAGCGCGAAAGGCCTGGTAGGCCTACATGAGAGAGAATGGGTCTCAGTGGTCGATGTGCACCCTGTGAAAAAAATCTGGGACCCAGCGGTGCATTGTGGGAACGCCATGTTGTTAGTCCATTTTCACCATGCCTCTCGGTAAGAAGTTCCTCACTCCTCGGCAGATTGGAGGTCTTTTGTTCCGAAGTGATAGCTCTAACAGCGATGAAAATGTCAGTGACAGTGAATTCCAGGGTTTTGAAGTGAGTGTTACCGGAAAAAGTGCCCAGGATAACGTAATTAGTGATGAAAACCCAGATGACCCACAACCTTCCACCTCTGGTGCTGGGCCGGCTTGTTCACGTTCACATTCCTTGTACCAGGACGAAAGAGGAAACTATTTGGTCATGTACAACACCCAGATGTTAGCAGTGATAGTGATTTCAAGGTCATTGAAAGCAGTTCTAGTGACAGTGAGAGTGAGTATTCCCCAGTGAAGCGGCAGTATGTACGACGTAGCATGCGGTCTGGTAGTGTTTCATATGTTGTTCCAAGGGGAAGGAGAAACTCTGGGAGCACATCCCGTGGCCCTACACCACGACCTGATAGTGAAGATGACGATATTGTAACGATGGGTATGAATGATGTTAGTGATGGAGCAGGCAGTGGTGGTGATAGTGAGGGTGGCACGGCCCATGTGGCACCATCAGCGGGCCACGCTACTACCCACGCTGCTGACTCTGCACAAACAACCAGCCTCACCCTACCCCACACTCCCACAACCTGCACCACCACAACCTGCCAACCATAACCACGGTACAATATCCAGACCCCACCAGCAGACCGCATCTGGGATTGGCACAAAGTGGAATACGGCCATCTTGTACACTTGGGAACAATGCCACTGAACTGGAATGCTTTCGAGTTATTCTTTGATGAACCCCTGATGGACAGTATTGTCAGGGAAAGCAACACATACTGTGAGTACACCATGGCAAACACAATTCTTTCACCAAAATCACGGCTACACCAGTGGAAGGACACAACTGTGGCAGAGATGTATCTTTTCTTTGCCACAATAATGCTTATGCCACATGTGTATAAGCACAGTGTCAACACATACTGGGCAACAGACGCCTGATTTCAACCCCAGGTTTCAGTGACATTATGCCAGTGAATCGATTTGTGTTACTGTTACGTATGTTACACTTTTCAGACAAAACCAGGCCTGACAGAAGCGACAGGTTATATAAGATCAGAAATGTGTTTATGTACCTGAAACAAAAGTGCTGTATGTATTTTTATCCCTTCAGGAAGCCTGTTATTGACGAGTCTTTGATTTTGTTCAAAGGAAGACTCTCATTCAAGCAGTATATACCAAGCAAGAGGAAACGCTTTGGTATAAAGTACAGTGGACCCCCGCATAACGATATTAATCCGTTCCTGAGAGCTCATTGTTATGCGAAATTATCGTTATGCGAATGAATTTTCCCCATAAGAAATAATGGAAATCAAATTAATCCGTGCAAGACACCCCAAAGTATGAAAAAAAAAATTTTTACCACATGAAATATTAATTTTAATACACACAAACTGAAAAAGGCATGCACAATTACATGACACTTACCTTTATTGAAGATCTGGTGATGATTGATGGGATGGGAGGAGGAGAGAGTCTTAGTGTTTAGAAGGGGAATCCCCTTCCATTAAGACTTGAGGTGTCAAGTCCTTTTCTGGGGTTACTTCCCTTCTTCTTTTAATGCCACTAGGACCAGCTTCAGAGTCACTGGACTTCTGTCGCACAACATATCTGTCCATAGTGGCCTGTACCTCTCGTTCCTTTATGACTTCCCTAAAGTGTTTCACAACATTGTCAGTGTAATAGTCACCAGCACGGCTTGCAATAGCTGTGTGAGGGTGATTTTCATCCAAAAAGGTTTGCACTTTAAGCCACATTGCACAGATTTCCTTAATCTTTGAAGTAGGCAACTTCTTCAATTTCTCTCTCCCCTCCTCCGAACCAGTTTCCTCAGGTCTGGCCTCTTGCTGTTGAAGTTGATCTAGCAGCTCATCAGTGGTTAGTTCTTCATTGTCCTCCTCCACCAACTCTTCCACATCATCCCCACTAACCTCCAACCCCAAGGACTTTCCCAATGCCACAATGGATTCCTCAACTGGCATAGGATTCTCAGGGTTAGCCTCAAACCCTTCAAAATCCCTTTGGTCTACACATTCTGGCCACAGTTTCTTCCAAGCAGAGTTCAAGGTCCTCTTAGTCACTCCCTCCCAAGCCTTACCTATAAGGTTTACACAATTGAGGATATTAAAGTGCTCTCTCCAAAACTCTCTTAGAGTCAGTTGAGTTTCTGAGGTCACTACAAAGCACCTTTCAAACAGAGCTTTTGTGTACAGTTTTTTGAAGTTTGCAATAACCTGCTGGTCCATGGGCTGCAGGAGAGGAGTGGTATTAGGAGGCAAAAACTTCACCTTAATGAAGCTCATGTCCCCATAAAGTCGCTCTGCCACGTCTGTAGGATGACCAGGGGCATTGTCTAACACCAGGAGGCACTTAAGGTCTAATTTCTTTTCAGTTAGGTAATCTTTCACATTGGGGGCAAATGCATGGTGTAACCAGTCATAGAAAAAGTCCCTAGTGACCCATGCCTTACTGTTTGCCCTCCACAGCACACACAAATTAGCCTTGAGGATATTCTTTTGCCTGAACGCTCTGGGAGTTTCAGAGTGATACACTAATAAAGGCTTCACTTTGCAATCACCACTAGCATTGGAACACATCAACAGAGTAAGCCTGTCTTTCATAGGCTTATGTCCTGGGAGTGCCTTTTCCTCCTGAGTAATGTAGGTCCTGCTTGGCATTTTCTTCCAAAACAGGCCTGTTTCATCACAATTAAACACTTGTTCAGGTTTCAGTCCTTCACTGTCTATGTACTCCTTGAATTCCTGCACATATTTTTCAGCTGCTTTGTGGTCCGAACTGGCAGCCTCACCATGCCTTATCACACTATGTATGCCACTACGCTTCTTAAATCTCTCAAACCAACCTTTGCTGGCCTTAAATTCACTCACATCATCACTAGTTGCAGGCATTTTTTTAATTAAATCCTCATGCAACTTCCTAGCCTTTTCACTTATGATCACTTGAGAGATGCTATCTCCTGCTATCTGTTTTTCATTTATCCACACCAATAAGAGTCTCTCAACATCTTCCATCACTTGCGATCTCTGTTTCGAAAACACAGTTGAACCTTTGGCAAGAACAGCTTCCTTGATTGCCGTTTTGTTGCCCACAATAGTAGCGATGGTTGATTGGGGTTTACTTATACAACCTGGCCAGCTCGGAGACACGCACTCCACTTTCATACTTATCAATGATCTCTTTCTTCATCTCTATAGTAATTCTCACCCTTATTGCTGTAGGGTTGGCACTAGAAGCTTTCTTGGGGCCCATGGTCACTTATTTTGCAGATAAAATCACCAAAAACACTGTAATAATACGAAATGTTCCGATTGTATGCTTGGATGTTACCGCGGAGGCTGGCTGGTAAACAATGCCACCGGCGGAACATGTGAGGCTGGCTCAGGCCGCACATTAGACGCGTCTCGGACGAACAGCGTTGAGCGGGTTTTTTAGCGGTATGCGAGGCAGAATCTTAGCGATAAAATGTATCGGTATGCGGATTTAACGTTATGCCAACGGTATGCGGGGGTCCACTGTAAAGTACAGTGGACCCCCGGTTAACGATTTTAATCCGTGCAAGAGGGCTCATCGTTATGCGAAATAATCGTTATGCGAATTAATTTTCCCCATAAGAAATAATGGAAATAAAATTAATCCGTGCAAGACGCCCAAAAGTATGAAAAAAAATTTTTTTTACCACATGAAATGTTAATTTTAATACACACAAACTGAAAAAGGCATGCACAATTACATGACACTTACTTTTATTGAAGATCTGGTGATGATTGATGGGATGGGAGGAGGGGAGAGCATTATCTTCTTACTGTTTAGAAGGGGAATCCCCTTCCATTAGGACTTGAGGTAGCAAGTCCTTTTCTGGGGTTACTTCCCTTCTTCTTTTAATGCCACTAGGACCAGCTTGAGAGTCACTGGACCTCTGTCGCACAACAAATCTGTCCATAGAGCTCTGTACCTCCCGTTCCTTCAAGACTTTCCTAAAATGGGCCATAACATTGTCATTGAAATAGTCACAAGCACGGCTTGCAACAGCTGTGTCAGGGTGATTTTCATCTATAAAGGTTTGCAGTTCAACCCACTCTGCACACATTTCCTTAATCTTTGAAGTAGGCACAATGGATTCCACAACTGGCATAGGCTTCTCAGGGTTAGCCCCAAACCCTTCAAAATCTTTCTTAATTTCCATACTAATTCTCACCCTTTTTACCACAGGGTTGGCACTAGAAGCTTTCTTGGGGCCCATGGTCACTTATTTTCCAGAAACAGCACCGAAAACACTGTAATAATACGAAATATTCCGAGTGTATGCTTGGATGTTACCGCGGAGGCTGGCTGGTAAACAATGGGACGGCCGGCACATGTGAGGGCACATTGGACGCGTCTCGGACGAAAATCGGTATGCGGGTTTTTAATCGGTATGCGGGGCAAAAATTTTGCGATAAAAGTAATCGTTATGCGGAAAAATCGCTATGCGATGCCATCGTTATGCGGGGGTCCACTGTATGTGGAGCTGTGTGGTAGCCGGGTAGAGGGACAACATTACGTTTTCTCTGTTCAGCCATCAGAGAAAACGTGTATGAATCTGCGTTTGGCCCAGCCACTCCCTCACTCCGCTTTTGTTTACAATTTTCGGCATGAATTATTCATTACTTCTACCTTCGTTTATGATGGCATCTAAAGGTAGTTGTTAGAAATGATTAAATTCAGTGAACAAGGCATGTCGATGTTAATAATATGGCTCTGGGCCACAGTGTAGGTAGCCGGTAGGTGTAGCCCAGGCGGGCTACACCTACCGGCTACCTACACTGACTTCCTACAAATAAATACTACTCACCTCTCTTCCTATATTAAGGCTACACATATTTTAAGGTAAATAATGAGTGTACTGTATGTGTATTTTACCTCTCTGGAATGTTTTAAATATCGTATATTAACCCTTTGAGGGTTTTCGTCGTACTAGTACGTCTTACGCGTAGGGGTTTTTGACGTACTAGTACTCATAAATTCTAGCGGCCTCAAATCTAGTGGGAGAAAGCTGGTAGGCCTTCATATGAAAGAATGGGTCTATGTGGTCAGTGTGCACAGTCTAAAAAAAATCCTGCAGCACACAGTGCATAATGAGAAAAAAAAAACTTTGACCATTTTTTTTGGAATAAATCAGCGACTTTGCAGTGTATTTTCGTATGGTATTTATTGTTGTATTCTAGTTTTCTTGGTCTCATTTTATAGAATGGAAGACATATTACAGAAATAGAGATGATTTTGACTGGTTTTACAATGAAAGGTGCCTTGAAATTGAGCTCAAAGTAGCAGAAATGTTCGATTTTTACCAAACTTCAAAAGTAAACAAATCGTGCCAAGCGTGCAATACACGTCAACTGGTGAGTCTAATATTCTTTCACAAGTGCACCAATAATATTTATACCATTTTTTACACTAATGCAGTAGTCTGCATAACAGTAAATCTTATATTTTTTGTGAAAATAAAAATTCAAAGTGGAAAGCAAAAGAATATAAGAGGGGCCTTGAGACGTGACTAATGACTAGAGGAAATGTCATTTTAGTGCCAGGAATGTCTTTCTTGTTTATTCTGGACCCTATTCGGAAATTGGCATCTTTTGAAATTTGTGTGAAATTGGCAAAATTGCTAAATTCTGACCACTGTACTGGATAGTTGAATTTCATAAATGGGTGGTTTCTTGCACCCATTCGATAGAAAAAATGGAGTTCTAGCGAAATATTCATGTTTTTTGTCGACTAGTACAGTGAAATTGGCCGAAAATGGGGCTCAAAGTGGGCAAAATCGCCGATGCGTAAACATCGCCGAGACCGCTAACTTTGCGAGAGCATAATTCCGTAAGTTTTCTATCAAATTTCAAACTTTTGGTGTCTTTATGATCGGGAAAAGATTCTCTATCTTTTCATAAGAAAAAATAATTTTTTTTTTTTTTTAAATTTGGCCGACCCTGAGAACGAGTTTCGGAGAGGGCCTGTCGACCCTCAAAGGGTTAAGTATGACGGGGAGCCAGTGCTACCTACACCTGGGCTACCTGCACCTGACTTCCTACAAATAAGTACTACTCACCTCTCTCCCTACATTAAGATTACAAATACTTTAAGATAAGTAATGAATTTACTGTGAATGTATTTTACTTTGTGTGTTTTTAATGCCTAGTTCTATTACTAACTTAATATAATTTAGTGTAAACTTGTTGTCTGGCATTTATATGCATTTATAAATGGAAAAAAATGGCGTTCTGCCTTCCGGCGATGTCTGCTTTCCGGCGACAGCCTGGAACCTAACCCGCCATATAAGTGGGGCCAGTCAACTGGTGTGGGTCACATCCTGGGACACCGACCTAATTTGCCCGACATGCGGAGCATAACAAGGGGCTTTCTATATAGTAGTATGTCATTGTTGTCAGCTAGGCCTGTATACCTTGTACATGTACTTGTATTAAATAAAGATATTACAGTTTGGAGGGATATGTTGTGTATCTTTATACGTATATGCTTCTAAACTGTTGTATCCTGAGCACCTCTGCAAAAGCAGTGATAATGTGTGAGTGTGGTGAAAGTGTTGAATGATGATGAAAGTATTTTCTTTTTGGGGATTTTCTTTCTTTTTTGGGTCACCCTGCCTCGGTGGGAGACGGCCGACTTGTTGAAAAAAAAAAAAAAAATTACTACACTGATAATTTGACAGTTATATATTATTGCATTCATCAGTGATAACCACCTTAGTTGATGTGTGGTACTATAGACTGTGATGTCTAACACAAATGTGAATGTGGTAGCTGTTGGCTTCATGGAAAGCCAGTTTTTTTTTTTTTTTTTTTCAACAAGTCGGCCGTCTCCCACCGAGGCAGGGTGACCCAAAAAAGAAAGAAAATCCCCAAAAAGAAAATACTTTCATCATCATTCAACACTTTCACCACACTCACACATTATCACTGTTTTTGCAGAGGTGCTCAGAATACAACAGTTTAGAAGCATATACATATAAAGATACACAACATATCCCTCCAAACTGCCAATATCCCAAACCCCTCCTTTAAAGTGCAGGCATTGTACTTCCCATTTCCAGGACTCAAGTCCGACTATATGAAAATAACCGGTTTCCCTGAATCCCTTCACTAAATATTACCCTGCTCACACTCCAACAGATCGTCAGGTCCCAAGTACCATTCGTCTCCATTCACTCCTATCTAACACGCTCATGCACGCTTGCTGGAAGTCCAAGCCCCTCGCCCACAAAACCTCCTTTACCCCCTCTCTCCAACCCTTTCGAGGACGACCCCTACCCCGCCTTCCTTCCCCTATAGATTTATATGCTTTCCATGTCATTCTACTTTGATCCATTCTCTCTAAATGACCAAACCACCTCAACAACCCCTCTTCTGCCCTCTGACTAATACTTTTATTAACTCCACACCTTCTCCTAATTTCCACACTCCGAATTTTCTGCATAATATTTACACCACACATTGCCCTTAGACAGGACATCTCCACTGCCTCCAACCGTCTCCTCGCTGCTGCATTTACCACCCAAGCTTCACACCCATATAAGAGTGTTGGTACTACTATACTTTCATACATTCCCTTCTTTGCCTCCATAGATAACGTTTTTTGACTCCACATATACCTCAACGCACCACTCACCTTTTTTCCCTCATCAATTCTATGATTAACCTCATCCTTCATAAATCCATCCGCCGACACGTCAACTCCCAAGTATCTGAAAACATTCACTTCTTCCATACTCCTCCTCCCCAATTTGATATCCAATTTTTCTTTATCTAAATCATTTGATACCCTCATCACCTTACTCTTTTCTATGTTCACTTTCAACTTTCTACCTTTACACACATTCCCAAACTCATCCACTAACCTTTGCAATTTTTCTTTAGAATCTCCCATAAGCACAGTATCATCAGCAAAAAGTAACTGTGTCAATTCCCATTTTGAATTTGATTCCCCATAATTTAATCCCACCCCTCTCCCGAACACCCTAGCATTTACTTCTTTTACAACCCCATCTATAAATATATTAAACAACCATGGTGACATTACACATCCCTGTCTAAGACCTACTTTTACCGGGAAGTAGTCTCCCTCTCTTCTACACACCCTAACCTGAGCCTCACTATCCTCATAAAAACTCTTTACAGCATTTAGTAACTTACCACCTATTCCATATACTTGCAACATCTGCCACATTGCTCCTCTATCCACTCTATCATATGCCTTTTCTAAATCCATAAATGCAATAAAAACTTCCCTACCTTTATCTAAATACTGTTCACATATATGCTTCAATGTAAACACTTGATCTACACATCCCCTACCCACTCTGAAACCTCCTTGCTCATCCGCAATCCTACATTCTGTCTTACCTCTAATTCTTTCAATTATAACCCTACCGTACACTTTTCCTGGTATACTCAGTAAACTTATTCCTCTATAATTTTTACAATCTCTTTTGTCCCCTTTCCCTTTATATAAAGGGACTATACATGCTCTCTGCCAATCCCTAGGTACCTTCCCCTCTTTCATACATTTATTAAACAAAAGTACCAACCACTCCAACACTATATCCCCCCCTGCTTTTAACATTTCTGTCATGATCCCATCAGTTCCAGCTGCTTTACCCCCTTTCATTCTACGTAATGCCTCACGTACCTCCCCCACACTTACATTCTGCTCTTCTTCACTCCTAAAAGATGGTATACCTCCCTGACCAGTGCATGAAATTACTGCCTCCCTTTCTTCCTTAACATTTAAAAGTTCCTCAAAATATTCTCGCCATCTACCTAATACCTCCATCTCCCCATCTACTAACTCCCCTACTCTGTTTTTAACTGACAAATCCATACTTTCCCTAGGCTTTCTTAACTTGTTTAACTCACTCCAAAATTTTTTCTTATTTTCATTAAAATTTCTTGACAGTGCCTCTCCCACTCTATCATCTGCTCTCCTTTTGCACTCTCTCACCACTCTCTTCACCTTTCTTTTACTCTCCATATACTCTGCTCTTCTTATAACACTTCTGCTTTGTAAAAACCTCTCATAAGCTACCTTTTTCTCTTTTATCACACCCTTTACTTCATCATTCCACCAATCACTCCTCTTTCCTCCTGCCCCCACCCTCCTATAACCACAAACTTCTGCCCCACATTCTAATACTGCATTTTTAAAACTATTCCAACCCTCTTCAACCCCCCCACTACTCATCTTTGCACTAGCCCACCTTTCTGCCAATAGTCGCTTATATCTCACCCGAACTTCCTCCTCCCTTAGTTTATACACTTTCACCTCCCTCTTACTTGTTGTTGCCACCTTCCTCTTTTCCCATCTACCTCTTACTCTAACTGTAGCTACAACTAAATAATGATCCGATATATCAGTTGCCCCTCTATAAACATGTACATCCTGGAGCCTACCCATCAACCTTTTATCCACCAATACATAATCTAACAAACTACTTTCATTACGTGCTACATCATACCTTGTATATTTATTTATCCTCTTTTTCATAAAATATGTATTACTTATTACCAAATCTCTTTCTACACATAGCTCAATTAAAGGCTCCCCATTTACATTTACCCCTGGCACCCCAAATTTACCTACTACTCCCTCCATAACATTTTTACCCACTTTAGCATTGAAATCCCCAACCACCATTACTCTCACACTTGATTCAAAACTCCCCACGCATTCACTCAACATTTCCCAAAATCTCTCTCTCTCCTCTACACTTCTCTCTTCTCCAGGTGCATACACGCTTATTATAACCCACTTTTCACATCCAATCTTTATTTTACTCCACATAATCCTTGAATTAATACATTTATAGTCCCTCTTTTCCTGCCATAGCTTATCCTTCAACATTATTGCTACTCCTTCTTTAGCTCTAACTCTATTTGAAACCCCTGACCTAATCCCATTTATTCCTCTCCATTGAAACTCTCCCACCCCCTTCAGCTTTGTTTCACTTAAAGCCAGGACATCCAGCTTCTTCTCATTCATAACATCCACAATCATCTCTTTCTTATCATTTGCACAACATCCACGCACATTCAGACTTCCCACTTTGACAATTTTCTTCTTCTTATTCTTTTTAGTAATCTTTACAGGAAAAGGGGTTACTAGCCCATTGTTCCCGGCATTTTAGTTGACTTTTACAACACGCATGGCTTACGGAGGAAAGATTCTTATTCCACTTCCCCATGGATATAAAAGGAAAAGTAATAAGACCAAGAACTATTAAGATAAAATCAAAGAAAACTCAGATGAGTGTGTATAAATAAATGTGTACATGTATGTGTAGTGTGACCTAAGTGTAAGTAGAAGTAGCAAGACATACCTGTAATCTTGCATATTTATGAGACAGACAAAAGACACCAGCAATCCTACCATCATGTAAAACAATTACAGGCTTTCGTTTTACACTCACTTGGCAGGACGGTAGTACCTCCCTGGGTGGTTGCTGTCTACCAACCTACTACCTGTATGAGTGAGCATTTATTTCAAATGTTTGAGCACATGTATGTGGGAATGTGATTACATTTTTGACTTTACATTCCCTCGACTTTATTTTTTGTCTTTGGATTGTGTTTATCCACACAACAATATTAATACAATACATTACTCCAGTTATGTATATTCCTGAGCATGAAATTGGAATAATTGCTTTTTTAAATTGAAAGTTTATCTTTGTTCTTCACAGACTGCAATTTTTCTCTGAATTATCCCTAGGCTGGAGCATTTCAACCCTTCTTCAGAGCTCATGCACATCTAGACACCAAGCGTCGTGAGCCATGGCTGTTTGATGCTGAAACACTACGCATTATTAGAAATGCTCTTCGTCAGCGTTATCAGTATCTTCCACTTTGGTATACCCTATTTTATGAAAATGAGCTGACAGGTAACTTTGTGATTCTCTTACAAGAGTTTGTCCAAGTTTGTGGTTAACTAGCTAGGATGTTATTCTCTTGCCCTTCAAGAGTGTGCCTTGATCTAAGGAAAGGAGCTACCTTCCCCTTCTTTGGATCACATCTGATTCCCCCCCCCTCCTTTTTTTTTTATTCACGTAACCTTAGTGGGAGTTAGCCAATGTGGTAAAAAAAGAGTGATGATAATAATAATAATATGCTCTTGCTATTTCTGTGTGTGTGTATAAATGTTTATTACCTTTAAGTCTGTATGAAGATTTTCTTTAAATTTTCCAAGTGGTTTGAAGATAAATTAAAATTTATATGCCATTTTTAGGTAAAGCTCGAATATTGCATGCATCTATGGTCATTTGTTGCTTTGAGCAAGTGAGAGAATAAAGTTAAAATTGTTTCTTTCTCGGGTCATCCTACTTCAGTGGGAGACGGCCAGTATGTTTAAAAAAAAAAAAAACTTTTTATATTAACCCTTAAACTGTCCAAATGTAGATCTATGTTCATTTGCGTAGCACTCGGAACATAGATCTATGTTTTATTTTACATGCTTTCAGATATAAAAAAAAATGTAGATCTATGTTCAGAGCACTACACGAGTGAATGTAGATCTACATTTCGACAGTTTAAGGGTTAAAAGAGCAGCAGTATGTCAGGTCATCTTTCTGATAATTCCACTTACGATTACTGGAATAAAAATTTTGTGTGTGATTTGTATTAAATTTAACCCTTAAATGGTCCAAATGTATATATATGTTCACGTGCATAGCACCTCGAATATTTTGAGAAAAAAAAAAATTTTTAGGAAAAAGAGCATTTGGTACCCAGGCATCCCCAATTTTTTGAAATGGCACACACTGAGTGCGCACACCCATTCTCTCATGTCTAGGTGACTCAGGCCTATCGTGCCAATGTTGAATGAATGACAAAGGAAACGTATATATATGTTTGGGGCGCTACGTGAGAGAACGTATAAATATGTTTGGACCATTTAAGGGTTAATGACTCAAGAAATTATAATGACACAATTGCAAACAAACAATGCCACATGTGGGTTCTGTCCCCGCCCGTGATATGGTTTATTAAATTTGTGTTTTCAGTATCAATAAATTTATATTTTGGCTGAAATAAAGATGGTTTAAATGAGTTTGATTTGTTATATTCATAGGTGTATCATGTGATTTTATATTTCTAGTGAGCTGTAGGTCTCTTAAGAGCTCCTGCTCAGTGTAAAATTGAAATACTAAGTGATCTAATGTTTCCTCAGGCGCTCCACCAATGAGACCTATCTGGGTAGATTTCCCAGAGGATGAAGCTTCATATGCTATTGATTATGAGCATCTGATTGGCTCAGCTCTTCTTGTTAGACCTGTTGTGGAAGAAGGGGCAACCACAGCTCCTGTGTATTTCCCACCAGGAGTTTGGTATGATGTACTTGATTTAACCATTTATAATGGCCCAAGTAGTACCACTGTATCTGCACCCAGAGATAAGGTATGTTCATGCCTTTTTCATTTTTAAAACCTGTACTTAGTTCTGGCTTTGTTTGTAGGTCTTTAGCTATTTTATCAGGTATATGCATGGTAAATATTCTGGACTTTAAACTGAAATAAATTTGTATGAGAAAAAGTTGAAAACACAAAAGACAAGAAATTTTGTCTTTAACGTGTTTGCATAGTTATTTTAGCAGAAAATTTGATGCTTAATATTGAAAGTAAATATGTCTGGCCATATTATTGAAACGATTTTTCTTACATTTACTAATTAATTTTAAGTTGGTGGTAGAGATGTTCAGTAAATTTTGTGCCCTTTTTATTACTAATATTTTTGAAAGGTAGTTTTATCTTTATTATCTAGTTGCTAATGACATCTAACATATATTACTTTTAAGTAATTAGAATTTCTAGATGTATTTGGGGAAATAATACTTTGATAAGAAATTATTAAACACTGACTTTAGAGAGAGAACCTTTATTACTGCTTGTTTTTTATATTTCATGACTAATTCAACAGATTCCAGTTTACCAGAGAGGTGGAAGCATAATCCCTCGCAAAGATCGAGTACGTCGAGCATCTTCATTAATGCGTGATGACCCGTACACTCTATCAGTAGCTTTGGATTCGTATGGGAAAGCTCAGGGAACTCTGTACATCGATGATGAGCATACATTTGAATATAGGCAGGTAAGGAGATATAACGTTAAGTACGGTATTTAAAATGCATTATACAAGCAAACTTGGAGTTAGTGGCCTTTGATAATCCCATCCCCTTCTTTCTCTGAGAGTTTCATCCCTGATGGTATGATTATAATGAACTAGTGAATGTTGTTGGTAGGTAAGAAAGTATCTCAAAGTAGGTAGCACTACCTACTTACTTTGAGAATAAGAGGTTGAAGATTGAGGAGATGGGCAGATAGTGATTATCTGAAAAGTATTTTTTGCATGATGACACAGCACTAGAAGTGGCAACAAAGAGGACTAAGTGGAACTAGTTCATTCAGAAGGAATGAATGACAACCTTTTTTTTGTGACAGTTTGCGTGTAGTACTTTTTTTTTTTTTTTTTTTTTTTTTTTTTTTTCTCAACAAGTCGGTCGTCTCCCACCGAGGCAGGGTGTAGTACTTATTACATAATTATACGTATAGGCAAACATATAGTACAGTGGACCCCCGGTTAACGATATTTTTTCACTCCAGAAGTATGTTCAGGTGCCAGTACTGACCGAATTTGTCCCCATAAGGAATATTGTGAAGTAGATTAGTCCATTTCAGACCCCCAAACATACACGTACAAACGCACTTACATAAATACACTTACATAATTGGTCGCATTCGGAGGTGATCGTTATGCGGGGTCCACTGTACTGTGGTTAGGATATTTTTTGCTAATAATTACCTAATTGTAGCTACACCAGGAGTAATGTTTTCTATGCTGACTCAGAATGTACACTTAAAAATGTAAAGTCAGATCATTTTAGCATCATACGAGGCCCTCCTTTCCCAGTAATGCCTAATAGAGAAAGCTAATGTTTTCATTAAGACTATTCATTATGGAAAATAACTAAGTCATAAAAAATAACTAAATATGATCAAAAATAACTAAAAATTATCAAATAGTAACTAAAAATTATCCAAAATAATGAAAAATTACTAATATGATAAAATTAAAAATTAGGAAAACCAGCCATAAATTGAAAAAAATAACTAAACATTACTAAAAAAAAAAAATCACTCCATTTGAACTATTTTTGATGTTACTTAAGAATATGCACTTGAAAACAAAAAGAGACCATTTTAGCATGACACTAGCCTCTTCTTCCTCTTCTGATTCTTCCCTGTCTGAGGCACCTTTTATGGCACATTTATTTTAAGAGAACTCTCATAACCTTCCATGAAAGCTGTATATACAGGATTTTTTCATGTTTGTAAGGTGCAATTGATCCAACAATGTCATCATAAGCATTTTGTATTTTGAGAGAGTTTTTTCACCCCAAAAAATCCCTAGACTATAGTTCAGCAATTTTTTGCCATTTTTGGCCAGATTTTCAAAATTACTTAATCTGTCATATGGCTGTACTGGTTTCTCATTATGCTGCTGCACAAGTAAGATTGCTGAATAGCTTGAGCACTTTTAAAGATTACATTTATATTATGGCTTACAATTAATTGAATCTTTATTTTCCCTAGGGAAAATTCCTATATTTGGCCCTTTCCTATGAAGGTGGAATACTGACCTCAAAGAAGGTAGATCCTGGTGGCACTTATGAGACTGGGTCTTGGTTGGAACGTGTTGTTGTTATTGGACTTCAGAAACGTCCTTCCAAAGTTACTATACAGAGTGCCTGTAAGTTTTATTTTCAATAATGGTTTCTACCATTTTTTTTAATTGATCATGTTGTAGATATTAATTATCTAATTTCTCAAAGGTGTTATATTTAATAGATTTTTTAGATATTTTAATTTTATATAAATATTTTTGCAAAATATAAAAATAAATAAAATTGTGTACAAATCTCAGATAAAAAAATCATTTGAGGAAATTGTAAAGAATACTTGCAGGAATACTTGTTTTATGTGAGAGAAATAAACTTTATTTTTTATGATAATAATGAACAACTACTGTACCACTATACAGAACAGGTGTGCCTATTTTTTAATTTAGTGTCAGATTTTGCAAAAGCATGTGTTAGCATAGTCTTTTGGTCAAGTCCAGAACTATAAACAATTAAAGTTACCTCAATGATAGGATCAATACATGTATTACTAATATTAACTGATTACCTAATTGCCTATAAAGCTTTGTGAAGGTGTGTATTTTGTTATGAGTATTTGTTGTGTTTTTTATTGGATTATAAAGGTTATTTATACCACAGGTTTGGGGGATAAATATAGGAAGTTAGGGCAGTTACTAATGAAATAGATATCCTTATTTGAAGTTCCTGGGTGTTCTGCTAGGTTAGTTCTTTGTAGAAAAATTATCATTCTGTAACTACCAGCAGGTGAAGGAACTAGTGTACCATTACAGTATTGCTTTATTTATAATTTTTGTTTTTAATGTTTAGCCTTTTTTTTTTTTCGTAAATTCTGTTTTTATCATAGTAATGTGTATACATTTTTTCCTACAGCTTTAGGTACTCGTGACTTGGAGAGCATATTTGAAAGTGGCACTGGCACCCATGCTAGTCATTTGACCATACGCAAGCCAGGAGTTAGCATGCGTGAAGAGTTCGTCATCACCATTCATTAAGTGGTCTTTCTTATTAGATATTTAAATGCTATTGAGTGCAGAAGGATTCAACACTTGGAGAGGCTTATTTTATAAATATGCGGGAAGCTGACCTGATTGTATAAAAGTGTTAAGGATTTTATTTATTGAAACTAGGAATTAATTTGTGAGTTTAATGTGATACTGGTACATGTGTAATGTGTTATTAGGCAGAGTTCCCACTCCTTTACTGGATGGTTGTTAGGTTTCTAGAGGATTTTTACACATTAAAAATTATAAGTTAAAGTTTCTGAAGTGTATGTTTATTATGTATGTATGTTGTGATCCATATAATGCAATCCTCAACCGAGCTGCATCTATTAAATTAATAAACAATTACTCAAAATAAATGGGGTGGTAAAAGAGAGTACTCAACCTCAAGAAGAGTCCCACCCCAGTTTAATATACAGTAGGCCCTCAGGTGTGTGCATTTTAAATGATATTTGTACAGTATTTGTACTATTTCTTTACAGCAGCTTCCTAATTGCATGGATGGAAGGGGTGATCTCAGTTGCATAATTTGGTGTAGGACAAGGTGAGTGTGTGGGAAAGTCCTGTATAGGTCACCATTCAGTAACCCTCAGGACTCCTGCTCTTGCATTAATGATAATTTTGGAGCCCAAAATCCTAACCTTAATCCAGCTAATGGGACAGGACACCATAGTAGTTTTTAAAATTCAGTACCTGAGGCAAACAGTACACCAGTTGCTGGACTCTTATAAATATACCTAATAAGACAACTATTCCTAAATTCTTTTCAACTATTCATGAATTCGTGGAAGGCTACATCCTGCACATTAGTGACAGTGGTTATAGAGAGGAAGTGTGTATCAGAAAGAAATTTTTTTTTTTTTCTCATGAACCCATCCTGTTTACCCAAATTCCACTGTTTCCACATGTTATTCTATCTCGTTTTTATTAAGAAGATTACTATCATTGAATTGTGTTAAGTTTCACTTAAAATTTTAATTATTAGTAATGTATTTCAAAATTTTAAATAAAGTTTTATGAATGTCGATAAATACTATCACTTTCACATTAAAACGAGAGCTTTTTGAATAGTATATAAAAATTTCAAATCCACACGTTTTGTCACTTGTAAACTTGGCTTTTATATTCTTCATTTTGAATTATGATGTTTGTACTTGTAGCAAGACAGCTATTGAATTAATAATAGTGAATGTTTCCTGCTTTTTGGGTCACCCTACTTTGGTGGGAGATGGCCAGTGTGATAAAAAAGATATCTTGGAATAATTGGATTGCACTCTTTCTGGCAAAATGCATAAAAAATTCTTTGCTGTATAATATTTAACTTTCAATTTAAGAGATGGTGAATATGTTAAGTGTTAGGTCATAGTGTGTCAGCTGCCACACAATACCTGCATATGAGTTATATCATTTTGCTACTTACAAATGATGACTTTATTGTTGCATTTAGGAAAAGGTATCTTGCATAATGATATTGGGCTTTTCCTTTTATCCTGGAGTACCAGGATAATGATATCCTGAAAATTTTCCAAAAAATCAGATGTAATTTATGGAGGCATTTTAAGTAAAAAAAACTTACTTTGATCTGAAAATAAATCCCTTGATATATATGTATTTATATTTTTTTTAGATACGTGGTAGAAATGGGACCTTCCCATTTAATTTTTTATTGTATAAAATTGGTGTGGTGCTGATGTACTTGGGCAATGCGCCAACATGGGACCTTAAAAATGAGTACAAGTTGCATATGCATGTATGCATTATGGAATTGCAGTTAGAAAAATTAATAACAGTTTTAATGTTTCATTGTTACAACTTTGGGAGAAGGCACGAGTTGTGATTGTACTGTCTTAAAAATTTCAAGTTTTATTTACTCTTCAATGGTTGCATGATGACATAACTCTTAAGAAAATTTATAATTTGGGACTAGCATATTGTGGTTAATTATATGGTGAAATCCTTTGACTGGATAACATACTTTGGCTAAGCTACTATTTGCTGATGTATATATTAACACAAACTTTAATTACATTGAGCAGTAATAAAAAAATATAAGATTTTCTTAGTTTTGTTCTCTGAAGTACAGCCTATTTCTTACAAAGACAAGGTGACACAAAATAAGAGAAAATATTTACCATCACTTTTGTCCTAGTTGTCTTTTTAGAAGAGTTAATATTGCAGTTCAATATTGACCAACCAAATTGCAACATCCCGACTTAACATTTAAAGAGTAACCTAAACTTCTCCTTCCTAAACAGTTTAACAAAATTACCAGACAACATTCATAGATATTACTGTCCTTGCACTCCACAGCACATGAAATCCTAAAGATAACTTCCCTCTACTCTCTCCTATCTAACACTTCCATATGCCTACTGGTTGTTCATGCTTCACCTTTTTTATGATTTCACACCCTCTTTACATCCCTTCCTCAGGTGTTCCCTTGCACCACCTTCGATCTACCCTAGATTTATATACATGTACTTCTCTTAATCTTATTTTGTATAATTTCAACAGTCTTCCCCCTCTCCCACTACTTTAATTATTCCTTCCATACTAAAATATACTTTTGATAACTCTATTCTCTATTCTCTGTATAGCCATAACACATATTAATGTGATAAGACAGTTCTCTTGCATACAGACTTTGTTATTGTAACAACAGTACCAACCTCTGTATCAGAATCTGATAACACGGAAGAGACGTTTAAACTTCAAGAGGGTTTGGACAGGTTGCAAGACTGGGTAAGAAAGTGACTACTGGAGTTTTGAAAGTGTCAGAAAGGTGACCAAAGACCAGACACATCACACCATCTAGGAGGGAAACAACTTACTGAGAAGCAAAGACCTAGGAGTAAGAATTAGTCAAAATATGTAACTGAATTTTATAAAATCAATGTAACAGCTGTATATGCTAGGCTTGTAAACAGGAAAGTCTTTAGTAGTTTTAAATAGTGCTCGAGTCAGTCTTCCCATATGTGCAGCTAATCCTTAATTATGCACAGCTGGAGTTCCAGATTAGGGCAAGAATGAAGCAGAATTAACTAGACAAGAATTAGCACGTCCCTGGATAATTATAATACTAGACTAGACACAGTAAAATCTGCTCTGTACAGTTTTTTTAACAAATGTGATTAATTTAGTAACAGGTTGAGACAGACCCAAGAGCTAAATGCTCTTATTTCTGCACTCTCATCCTTTTCCTTTATTTATGGCCAACTTTTTGTATTATTAATTGCATGGCCTAAACAACAAGCAATTCCATCTGTTTCCCAGTGCTATGCTAATGACCCTGGCAGTAAAGCACCTTCAGCAAAACAAAGAACCAATGCTTCCTAACCTATACACACATGAATCCCCTCAAGGAAGGTTCCTTGATGCTGGTGAGGGGCTCTTGATGCAAGGAATTGGACCTGTCCTTACCTTCCTTGGATCAAACCAGATTACCTTCCATTCCCCAGGTGCTGTATGACTGTTTAGTGCTTCAACCTAAATTCCTGCCCAGTGAGATGCTTTAGACTTCGCTGCAATATTAGCTCTTCCTTTCTTGCCGCAACCTCAGTCTGCTCTGTTATAACTCTTCAGTGCTAGAGTGACTTATCATTCACTTTGAGTAAGAAGTTGTCTCCTAATCTTATAACTTGGCATGTCTGTAAAAACAACCGGTATTAGGACCCTCTTTCTAAACAAAGAATATGAAGGCATCCTTATGCCAACTGCATGAAATTTTATTTTCCTGATTTAATTGTTTACCGTTTTATGTAAAACGGGGCACATACTGTGGCTTGTATATGATGTACCAGAACTCTGGCTTCCATTGTTACTTTGGCTAGAATTTCAATTATAAACAAGTTGAGTATTTGTGTTGGAACTGTCATTCTGCTGATCAAAAACAATTCTCTGGTTAGGATTAAGATCTGTATACTGACCAGTGTGGTAATATATTTGCTAGTTTATGAAATATCGAAAGATCTCTGAAAAGATTGATTCTCTCACCCTGGGCTGTTGAAAGTTAGCTACTAATGTGGTGCCAATCATGTATTAGTTAATCCCTCTTCTGACAAGTTTCATATTCATTGAGAAAATACTCGAATGGACCGGATGTTGAAATTTCTTCAATAAAATGGTACGCTGTTGCACTTCACTACTGTATATAGCCCTTGTGGCTCAGCGCTTCTTTTTGATAATAATAATAATTTACTACTGTAGTTTATTTACATACCAGAGCTTTTGGTATTCTCTTTAATACATATTTTTTATTACTGTAGTAATAACACCTAAATTTCCTTAATAATGTTTTTATACAGTACATACTGTATATATGTTTTTATTCAATGGGAACAGGAAGTGGCTATTCTCATGTTGATACAATTTAAAATTAATGTTTAAGGTGCTTATGGAATTGTTGGTTTAATATGGCATATTCTCTTCAATATGAATACTGTACACGAATAGAAATGAATTATGAAAATGCGATTATAAAAATGGTACTGTCGGTTGGTCAGATATTCCTCAAAATTAGTGTTTTGAAAATATGTTCTTCAGAAATATTGGAGATTATAAAATAATTTAATACTCAACTAATGATATGAAATATTATTTTGTGAAAACTGCATTTTTTGTAATTTCCTTATAAAACAAAAAGGTTTTATGGTGTAAATATGTATGAAGGGTATTATGTTTGTTGTTAAAAGTGCTAAACTGATAAAAATGGTGCAAATTGTACTATGCTTATATGAGATTTAAATTTAAAAGTTCTGTTAAATGCAAGGTGCATTCTAGTAGCAAGTATGTCTAGAACAAAGACTTAAGAAATGCACACACAATGACCAGGTAGACATTTATGTACAGAAGTGCAGATTTGCTGCTGTTTAATATGCATTTTTTTTTTTTTTTTTTTTTTTTTTAAAATTCCGGCATTGACAACAAACTTGTTACAAAGTATAGTACGAGGCTTTTTAAATATTCAGAGCTATTAAAATGTCTAATTTAATTTTATGTCTGCCAATTATCACACATTCCAGATGTATGAGAGTGCACAATATATAGATAAATAAAGAATTTTATACATCTAGTATAGTATATATAATTTTAAATCCCTTTTAAATAATGATCTAAGTAAAGTGATAACATCAGTTCCCCATACTCAGTTACTAATTCTTGCCCACAGTATTCCTCCACCTTTTCTCAAGGGCTGACACTCTTCAGTGTTTTGGGGCTTACATTCTTTGTCATCACTTTGAGCTGCACTGGCTGTGATTTGCCCCTCTAGGGTGGGTATGGTCTGCAAATTATTATTATTATAATCAAGGGGGAAGCGCTAAACCTGGAGGATTATACAGCGCCTGGGGAGAGGATGTGGAAGGCATTCAGGCTTAATTCAGGGAACTGGAGCACAGATCCAATTCCCTAAATCAAGAGCCCCTCACCAACATCAAGGAACCTTCCCTGAGGGGCCTATGGTCTGCAAAGACAAACTCAGCACTGCCCTCAGAAGTTCACTGTGCAGGGAAACTCATACTGCTCATTTCCTCTCATGAAAGTTGGGCCTGTCCCTGGAACTATTGCTCATAAGTGAGAAACATGTTTTCTCTTTTGTTGGATAGATTCAGACACAAAACTAGGACATTCAGTGTGGGCTAATCAACCTGTTATTCATGCATAGCTTCAAGGTCTGGTGGCGTATTAGTTGATCTGTTTGTGTATTCGCTGCTCAAAGTAACAGTTTGTGAGCCTGCTTAATCAATTAGAGATTTCTATGAATCTCTTGCAGTGCTGTATGACCCTTTCTGGATTAGCACTTTATTATTATGATAGTGATAGTAATAATGTGAATCTTGAAGCCCTCTAGGGGGATTCCTTGATACTGGTGAGGGGCTCTTGATCTAAGAAATTGGACATGACCTACCTTTCCTTGGATCAAACTTGACTGCCTCTTGTTCCCCATTAGCTACAGGTTTAGTGCTTTCCCTTGATTAAAAAGTTAGATATACAGAATATAATCTGCATACCATCTGTCCTGGGTAGCACTGTGGGCATTTGTGGTGCGCATCAGATTTACCTGGCTGGGGTTTCGTAAGTAACGAACAAAGGGTTGTGCCAAGGCATCACTTGATACTGTCTTTGTTTCTCAAGGAGATTGGGGGTTACTTTGATCTCAGTGAACTGTACTTGATGCAAGAGTTTGAATTTATCCTCCCTTTTCTCAAAAGAAACCTGATTCACTCTCTTCTTACTTAGGTGCTGTATTATCCATACAGGTTTAATGTATATTTTGAATATAAAAATCCCCTCAAGGGAGGTTCCTTGATGTGAGCTGCTTTGGGGATTAGTGTGGACGGTTACAAAGCATGGCTTGCTTCTGCAGTGTTTTAAAAATTGAGGTTGGAGAGTTGAAGGAGGAGGTCTTGCTTCTCCAGGAGGAGATTAGGAGGCTGAAGGTCCACCTCAATGGGTCTGGGAGAGAGTGTGAGGTGGCTGGAGTTGTGGGGAATGAGGCTTCTAGCAGCGAGGTGCAGTCTGTCTCTCGCTGTGAGGAGGCTGTAGTTGGGGAGGCAGCAACGGCTACCAGCAGTGAGGTGCAGCCCAGCACCTGCTACAAGTGGCGAGTAGTTCACAGTAATGGAAGGCGCATCAGAGTAAGGAAAGTTAAGAGTGAAGATCTGAAGGTAGGAAATCGCTTCTCTGTTCTTCAGGATGAATGTACTTCAGTGGCCAGTGAAGGTAAGGGTACTACTGCCCCTGCTAATGGAGGTAAGCGCATTCTTGTGGTTGGTGACTCTCAGGTAAGATACATTGACCGTGCTTTTTGTAATAGGAATAAGAAGATGAGAGATAGAGTGTGCTTCCCTGGAGCTGGTGTTGGGGACATTGTCAACAGGCTGGATAATATCATGTCAGGTAATGGGAGCAAGCCCATTATCTGTCTCAGTGCTGGTGGAAATGATATTGGGAAGGGTAGGAGAGAAGAGCTGCTAGATAAGTACAGGTCAGCTATAGATTTCATTAAGTCTAAGGGAGGGATCCCAATCATATGTAGCATCTTGCCTAGAAGGGGAGTAGGAAATGAATGGTTGTCTAGGGCAATTGGTGTAAATTGCTGGCTAGACAGATACTGCAAGGAACTTGCAATCCCATTCATTGACAACTGGAACAACTTTTATGGCAAACATGATATGTATGCAAGGGATGGGGTACATCTCTCTGGGGCTGGGGTGGTAGCACTTGCAGACTCGATTGAGAAGGCCATTGGTGAAATGCCTATGATTTTAAACTGATGGAAGATAGAGGTATGGGTGTGTGTGGGAAACAAGCAGGTTGCAACACTTGGGTTGGAAACAGTAAATGTATAAAAGGCATTCAGCATGAAGTTATAAATAAAGACAATAGATCAGGTCAGCAAACAAAGGGGGACAGCAGAGGGCAGCAAGGGACTAGCTCCCTTAAGGTTTACTATACTAATAGCAGGAGTGTAAGAAATAAGATAGATGAGCTAAGATTAATTGCAAGTGCAGGAAACATAGATATTATTGCTATAACAGAGACCTGGCTCAATCTGAAAGATAGAGAGATGCCCTCTGAATGTCACATACAAGGCTATAAATTATTCCACACTGACAGGGTCAACAGGAAAGGTGGTGGAGTAGCGATGTATGTCAGAGACAATTTAAATTGTTGTGTTAGACAAGATATTAAATTAGAAGCGTCAGCCACTGAATCTGTTTGGTTACAGCTTCTCGAGGGCCGAGAAAAACTAATTTTGGGTGTGATTTACAGGGCCCCAAATCTTGATAGGGAGTGCAGTAAACTTCTATGGGACGAAATTCGTAAGGCATCTACATACGAAAATGTTGTGCTAATGGGAGATTTCAACTATAGACAGATTGACTGGAGCAATTTGACAGGAAATTTAGAGTCAGGTGACTTTCTTGATACGATCCAGGATTGTTTTTTAAAACAGTTTGTGACAGAGCCAACTAGGGGAAATAACCTCCTTGACTTGGTTCTTGCCAGTAGGGAAACACTAATTAATAATCTTGAGGTTAATGATGAGCTTGGGGAAAGTGATCACAAATCACTCAGTTTTAATATATCATGGAATTCCCCTAATAATGGCAATCAAGTCTCCGTCCCTGACTTTCGCTTGGCTGATTTCATAGGACTGAAAAATTACTTAGGTGGGCTGAACTGGAATGACCTGACTAAGGGTCAGGTAGGTGGTGATGGTTGCCGATATGATGCTTTCCAGGGCATAGTTCTAGCTGCTCAGTCAAATTATGTTCCAAATAGGGAAATCAGATCAAACAAAAATGATCCTAAATGGATGAACAATAGATTAAAATATCTGATTGGTCAAAAGAGAGGCATATATAGGCAAATCAAAAGAGGAGAGGGGCAATTGAGAAATCGATATATTCAGTTAAAGAGAGAAATAAAAAAGGGAATTAGAAAAGCAAAAAGAGATTATGAGGTTAAAGTTGCAAGAGAATCGAAGACTAACCCAAAAGGATTCTTTCAGGTATACAGAAGTAAGATCAGGGACAAGATAGGCCCACTCAAAAGTTCCTCGGGTCAGCTCACTGACAGTGATAAGGAAATGTGTAGAATTTTTAACACATACTTCCTCTCAGTTTTTACACAGGAGGATACCAGCGATATTCCAGTAATGATAAATTATGTAGAACAGGACGATAATAAACTGTGCACTATTAGGGTCACAAGTGACATGGTCCTTAGGCAAATAGATAAATTAAAACCTAACAAATCCCCAGGCCCTGATGAACTGTATGCAAGGGTTCTAAAGGAATGTAAAGAGGAGCTTAGCACACCTTTGGCTAATCTTTTCAACATATCACTACAAACTGGCATGGTGCCAGATAAGTGGAAAATGGCAAATGTGATACCTATTTTCAAAACAGGTGACAGGTCCTTAGCTTCGAACTATAGACCAATAAGCCTAACCTCCATAGTGGGAAAATTTATGGAATCAATAATTGCCGAGGCAGTTCGTAGCCACCTTGAAAAGCATAAATTAATCAACGAATCTCAGCATGGTTTTACAAAGGGGCGTTCCTGCCTTACGAATTTATTAACTTTTTTCACTAAGGTATTTGAGGAGGTAGATCATGGTAATGAATATGATATTGTGTATATGGACTTCAGTAAGGCTTTTGACAGGGTCCCACATCAGAGACTATTGAGGAAAATTAAAGCACATGGAATAGGAGGAGAAATTTTTTCCTGGATAGAGGCATGGTTGACAAATAGGCAGCAGAGAGTTTGCATAAATGGGGAGAAATCAGAGTGGGGAAGTGTCACGAGCGGTGTTCCACAGGGGTCAGTGTTGGGCCCCCTGCTGTTCACAATCTACATAAACGACATAGATGAGGGCATAAAGAGCGACATCGGCAAGTTTGCCGATGACACCAAAATAGGCCGTCGAATTCATTCTGACGAGGACATTCGAGCACTCCAGGAAGATTTGAATAGACTGATGCAGTGGTCGGAGAAGTGGCAGATGCAGTTTAATATAGACAAATGCAAAGTTCTAAATGTTGGACAGGACAATAACCATGCCACATATAAACTAAATAATGTAGATCTTAATATTACGGATTGCGAAAAAGATTTAGGAGTTCTGGTTAGCAGTAATCTGAAACCAAGACAACAGTGCATAAGTGTTCGCAATAAAGCTAATAGAATCCTTGGCTTCATATCAAGAAGCATAAATAATAGGAGTCCTCAGGTTGTTCTTCAACTCTATACATCCTTGGTTAGGCCTCATTTAGATTATGCTGCACAGTTTTGGTCACCTTATTACAGAATGGATATAAATTCTCTGGAAAATGTACAAAGGAGGATGACAAAGTTGATCCCATGTATCAGAAACCTTCCCTATGAGGATAGACTAAGGGCCCTGAATCTGCACTCTCTAGAAAGACGTAGAATTAGGGGGGATATGATTGAGGTGTATAAATGGAAGACAGGAATAAATAAAGGGGATGTAAATAGTGTGCTGAAAATATCTAGCCTAGACAGGACTCGCAGCAATGGTTTTAAGTTGGAAAAATTCAGATTCAGGAAGGATATAGGAAAGTACTGGTTTGGTAATAGAGTTGTGGATGAGTGGAACAAACTCCCAAGTACCGTTATAGAGGCCAGAACGTTGTGTAGCTTTAAAAATAGGTTGGATAAATACATGAGTGGATGTGGGTGGGTGTGAGTTAGACCTGATAGCTTGTGCTACCAGGTCGGTTGCCGTGTTCCTCCCTTAAGTCAATGTGACCTGACCTGACTAGGTTGGGTGCATTGGCTTAAGCCGGTAGGAGACTTGGACCTGCCT
>NW_027197916.1:45000-47500 GCF_038502225.1 Cherax quadricarinatus
GTGTGGGTAATGCAGAGAGTGGGTAATACAGAGTGTGGGTAATGCAGAGAGTGGGTAATACAGAGTGTGGGTAATACAGTGTGGGTAATACAGAGTGTGGGTAATACAGTGTGTGTAATGCAGATTGTGGATAATGCAGAGTGTGGGTAATACAGAGAGTAGGTAATACAGATTGTGGGTAATACAGTGTGGGTAATACAGAGTGTGAGTAATACAGTGTGGGTAATACAGATTGTGGATAATACAGAGTGTAGGTAATACAGTGTGGGTAATACAGAGTGTGAGTAATAAAACGTGTGGATAATAGTGTGTGGATAATTGTAAGGAACTGTCAGAAGTGTGATCTAGGTTATATGGTCATTACATTGGCTTCCGTTGTTCCGTAGGTGAAGGTAAGAGGAAGGTTCAACAGGGAGTGCGAAGTAGGAAGCAGAGATACATAGAAGAGAAGGGAATATTGAAAAACGGGGGCATTGATGGAGCAGACATTGTTGGGAAGACATTGGATAAGGGGCACTTAAGGAAGGGCATTGAAGGAAGGGGTATTAAAGAAGGGGAATTAGAAGGTGGGCGCTTTGTTGAGGCCATTTGCTGCCTCCCAAAAGGGGAAAAATTTAGAGTTGGGAATTAGGAGGGAGGAAAAAGTAAGAGAGGAGAGGAGAAAGAAAACTGTAGGGGTTACTGGAAGATGGATTTTTTTTTTACAGTTCTGGTACATCGACAATGTGCCGTTACATTGCTCTATGTAACAGTTACGAAGTGGGAACAAAGGAAGCTAGCTATGATTTCCTGCCATTCCAGCACACACAGGATGGGTTACATATACGAGGCAATTAAACTTGTCAGTCTGAGCTGGAAGCCTCCAGGAAGATGAGGACATCCTGTAGTATTTTCCACTATGAGTTCGGTAGTTACGACATCTTCAAAGGCAAAGGTTTCTTTACAGAGTGAATGGATGAGAGAGAGAGAGAGAGAGCGAGAGAGAGAGAGAGAGGGAGAACCTGACACCATTCTCTAAAAATCTACTCACGTCCCAGAGGCCGTCAAGACCTCTGAAATCTCTCTAATAAGACGAATTTATTGTGTTTGACCTCGCAGGCTCCCGGAATAGAAATGGCTGATATTTGAAACGTGCCAACTACATGAGAGAGAGAGAGAGAGAGAGAGAGAGAGAGAGAGAGAGAGAAAAAGAGAGAGAGGAGAGAGAGAGAGAGAGAGAGAGAGAGAGAGAGAGAGAGAGAGAGAGACCAAGCGAAGAGAAAAACGCTAGTATAAATCCATACTCGGAATAAATATAAAGCTGCAAGCAGTAATATAGAGATTATTAAGTAAACAAACTGCTGTCATGGGCACCTAGCCTCTGACTTTTACGAAGCAGCTATCACAGGTTCCATAACGGAGTGTGATGAAGGTTCCAGATATATTACAGCGAGTGGATGACAGATTGCTTATAACAATCGACGCCTTCCCGAAGAGGCGACCTTGCCTTGGTGTGCACACCAGACGGACGCTGTACCCACTCCACCGTCTCGCTACTTCAACAAGAGTTGCTGAAACAGTGTTATAGATGCCACATAACATAAACATGTAGGGCAGGTGGATGCTCTTTGAAACAATAGAATAAATATGAAAATTAAATAAACTTAATCTACTACTATCTCTCCGATAGGGTAAAATGTGTTAGTGCAAGGTGTAGGGAAGACAGGGAGGCAGGTATTGTAGGATGTAGGGGAGACAGGGTGGAAGGTAGTAGAGTGTAGGGGAGGTAGTGATGGAGGTAGTGTAGGGCGCAGGTAAGACAGGGAGAGAGGTAGTGTAGAATGCAGGGGAGACAAAGAGGGAGGTAGTGTAGGGTGCAGGGGAGACAGGGAGGGAGGTATTGCAGGGTGTAGGGGAGACAAACGAGAGAGGAGGACGGGGAAGCAAGAGAAGTAGTGAGGGATTTAGTAACGGATAGGGGAGCTAAGGGAGTATGGAGCTAATTAAGGGGAAGTGAATCTGAAGGAGGAAGACGGAAACTTGGAGAGGGTAACGAATGACGCTCCAAATAATACTGTGATCAGTGTATACTGAATGGTATCACGTCAGTCTCGTACTCAGCAGACGGAGGAGTGAGCTCTCACCACTTCTTGCAATGAATGACTCACATGAACGGAGGATCCAGCCTTCATTAATCCTTGCAGTGAATGATGTACACAGCGGAAGATCGAGCCTTCATGTCTCCTAGAAATGTATGACCCATCAACATTGGTTAAATAAACTATAACTATTGAAAAACTAAAATATGCATCGTTAATTATAACACCTTGTACAACGTTTCCCATACCTCCCGTTATTTCAACACATATAAACTATTCATATATACAACTCAGCATTCAAGAATACAACCGTGTATTCTGAAAAGGATAAGCGTCCTTTCTCCCACACCTCAGAAGACTTAATTTCATCAGCTCAAGACTGCTCTGGCACTTGACAAACACATCAATACAGTCTGGCTAAT
>NW_027197917.1:0-15000 GCF_038502225.1 Cherax quadricarinatus
TATATATATATATATATATATATATATATATATATATATATATATATATATATATATATATATATATATATATATATATATATATATATATATGTCGTGCCGAATAGGCAGAACTTGCGATCTTGGCTTAAATAGCAACGCTCATCTTGCCATATAGGACAAGTGAAAATTTGTGTATGCAATAATTTCGCCAAAATCATTCTGAACCTAACGAAAAAAATATATTTGATTGTGTTTGTTTAGTACTAAATTATTGTCAACGTATTTAAAATATATTTTGTTGGGTTAGACTAAAATAAATTGTTCTTGTTATAATAAGGTTAGGTAAGTTTTCTAAGTTTCTTCTGGTGCAAAATTAAAATTTTTTACATTAACATTAATGAAAAAAATATATCTTTAAACGTATAAGAGAAAATTTCAGAAAAGACTTAATTTTTAATGAGTTCTTGCTAATTGACCAGTTTTACATATTCGGCACGACATTATATATATATATGTCGTGCCGAATATGTAAAACTGGTCAATTAGCAAGAACTCATTTAAAATTAAGTCCTTTCTGAAATTTTCTTTTATATGTTTAAAGATATATTTTTTTCATTAATGTTAATGTAATTTTTTTTAATTTTGCACCAAAAGAATCTTAGAAAACTTACCTAACCTTATTATAACAAGAACAATTTATTTTAGCCTAACCCAACTAAATATATTTTAGATTTGTTTACAGTAATTTAATACTAAACAAACACAGTGAAATATATTTTTTTCGTTAGGTTCAGAATGATTTTGGCGAAATTATTGCATACACAAATTTTCACTTGTCCTATATGGCAAGATGAGCGTTGCTATTTAAGCCAAGATTGCAAGTTCTGCCTATTCGGCACGATATATATATATATATATATATATATATATATATATATATATATATATATATATATATGGGGTGTTCAGCAGAAGTTTGTGGTTACAGGAAAGTGGGTGCAGGAGGGAAGAGGAGTGATTGGTGGAATGATGATGTAAAGAGAGTAGTAAGGGAGAAAAAGTTAGCATATGAGAAGTTTTTACAAAGTAGAAGTGATGCAAGGAGGGAAGAGTATATGGAGAAAAAGAGAGAGGTTAAGAGAGTGGTGAAGCAATGTAAAAAGAGAGCAAATGAGAGAGTGGGTGAGATGTTATCAACAAATTTTGTTGAAAATAAGAAAAAGTTTTGGAGTGAGATTAACAAGTTAAGAAAGCCTAGAGAACAAATGGATTTGTCAGTTAAAAATAGGAGAGGAGAGTTATTAAATGGAGAGTTAGAGGTATTGGGAAGATGGAGGGAATATTTTGAGGAATTGTTAAATGTTGATGAAGATAGGGAAGCTGTGATTTCGTGTATAGGGCAAGGAGGAATAACATCTTGTAGGAGTGAGGAAGAGCCAGTTGTGAGTGTGGGGGAAGTTCGTGAGGCAGTAGGTAAAATGAAAGGGGGTAAGGCAGCCGGGATTGATGGGATAAAGATAGAAATGTTAAAAGCAGGTGGGGATATAGTTTTGGAGTGGTTGGTGCAATTATTTAATAAATGTATGGAAGAGGGTAAGGTACCTAGGGATTGGCAGAGAGCATGCATAGTTCCTTTGTATAAAGGCAAAGGGGATAAAAGAGAGTGCAAAAATTATAGGGGGATAAGTCTGTTGAGTGTACCTGGTAAAGTGTATGGTAGAGTTATAATTGAAAGAATTAAGAGTAAGACGGAGAATAGGATAGCAGATGAACAAGGAGGCTTTAGGAAAGGTAGGGGGTGTGTGGACCAGGTGTTTACAGTGAAACATATAAGTGAACAGTATTTAGATAAGGCTAAAGAGGTCTTTGTGGCATTTATGGATTTGGAAAAGGCGTATGACAGGGTGGATAGGGGGGCAATGTGGCAGATGTTGCAAGTGTATGGTGTAGGAGGTAGGTTACTGAAAGCAGTGAAGAGTTTTTACGAGGATAGTGAGGCTCAAGTTAGAGTATGTAGGAAAGAGGGAAATTTTTTCCCAGTAAAAGTAGGCCTTAGACAAGGATGTGTGATGTCACCGTGGTTGTTTAATATATTTATAGATGGGGTTGTAAGAGAAGTAAATGCGAGGGTCTTGGCAAGAGGCGTGGAGTTAAAAGATAAAGAATCACACACAAAGTGGGAGTTGTCACAGCTGCTCTTTGCTGATGACACTGTGCTCTTGGGAGATTCTGAAGAGAAGCTGCAGAGATTGGTGGATGAATTTGGTAGGGTGTGCAAAAGAAGAAAATTAAAGGTGAATACAGGAAAGAGTAAGGTTATGAGGATAACAAAAAGATTAGGTGATGAAAGATTGAATATCAGATTGGAGGGAGAGAGTATGGAGGAGGTGAACGTATTCAGATATTTGGGAGTGGACGTGTCAGCGGATGGGTCTATGAAAGATGAGGTGAATCATAGAATTGATGAGGGAAAAAGAGTGAGTGGTGCACTTAGGAGTCTGTGGAGACAAAGAACTTTGTCCTTGGAGGCAAAGAGGGGAATGTATGAGAGTATAGTTTTACCAACGCTCTTATATGGGTGTGAAGCGTGGGTGATGAATGTTGCAGCGAGGAGAAGGCTGGAGGCAGTGGAGATGTCATGTCTGAGGGCAATGTGTGGTGTGAATATAATGCAGAGAATTCGTAGTTTGGAAGTTAGGAGGAGGTGCGGGATTACCAAAACTGTTGTCCAGAGGGCTGAGGAAGGGTTGTTGAGGTGGTTCGGACATGTAGAGAGAATGGAGCGAAACAGAATGACTTCAAGAGTGTATCAGTCTGTAGTGGAAGGAAGGCGGGGTAGGGGTCGGCCTAGGAAGGGTTGGAGGGAGGGGGTAAAGGAGGTTTTGTGTGCGAGGGGCTTGGACTTCCAGCAGGCATGCGTGAGCGTGTTTGATAGGAGTGAATGGAGACAAATGGTTTTTAATACTTGACGTGCTGTTGGAGTGTGAGCAAAGTAACATTTATGAAGGGATTCAGGGAAACCGGCAGGCCGGACTTGAGTCCTGGAGATGGGAAGTACAGTGCCTGCACTCTGAAGGAGGGGTGTTAATGTTGCAGTTTAAAAACTGTAGTGTAAAGCACCCTTCTGGCAAGACAGTGATGGAGCGAATGATGGTGAAAGTTTTTCTTTTTCGGGCCACCCTGCCTTGGTGGGAATCGGCCAGTGTGATAATATAAAGGGCCCCAAAATATGGAATTCATTACCAGAAGATATTAAAGTAACTCAGTCTGAAAATCAATTTAAGACTCTTCTCAAAAGCCACTTAATCACCCTAGACTAAACGCTAAATACTCAGTACACACTTACTCACTTATGTTCTCCCACATCATAACTTCAACATTCACTTTGAATCTTTTATCCATTGTTGACAGGAATATAACTGAATCATTGTTTTCACAAAAAGCATTTTCGAATATACATATATCTTTGTCTTATACAAATTTTGATTCACTTATAATTAATAATCTACTGTACAACTATGAAATAATTACTATCCTACTGTACAACTATGATATACTCCTTAGTGTTAAGTAGTCTGTAAACCAATAATGTTAAGTTGGCCCATAATGCCAAGGCATAATAGAGGCTCTCTTTGCATTGCAACCCACTATTGTAAATTCAAAATCTCAATGTAATGTTTGCAAAGACATAAAATGAATAAATAAATAAATAAATACTCACATTTTCAAGGAACAATAAAAGTAATGCATCAAAGGAAGGCATATAAAGGGTCTATATATATATTTCTCTATGGGGAATTGGAACAGAGTTCTTCCTCTGTAAGCCATACGTGTCCTAAGAGGTGACTAAAATGCCGGTAGCAAAGGACTAGTAACCCCTTCTCCTGAATATATATTACTAAATTTAAAAGAGAAATTTTCGCTTTTCTTTTTAGGTCACCCTTCCTCTGTGGGATATGGCCGGTTTGTCGATATATTATATATATTGGTTCATACATGTCGCACCTAATAAGCCGAACTTCCTTAAAAAATAAACTTTTTCAAGAAATGTGTGTGTGTGTGTACTCACCTATTTGTACTCACCTATTTGTGGTTGCAGGGGTCGAGTCCTAGCTCCTGGCCCCGCCTCTTCACCGGTTGCTACTAGGCCCTCTCTCTCCCCGCTCCATGAGCTTTATCAAACCTCGTCTTAAAACTGTGTATGGTTCCTGCCTCCACTACGTCATTTTCTAGGCTATTCCACTGCCTTACAACTCTATGACTGAAGAAATACTTCCTACTATCTCTCTGACTCATTTGTGTCTTCAACTTCCAATTGTGGCCTCTTGTTTCTGTGTCCCCTCCCTGGAACATCCTGTCTTTGTCCACCTTGTCTATTCCACGCAGTATTTTATATGTCGTTATCATGTCTCCCCTGACCCTCCTGTCCTCCAGTGTGGTCAGGCCGATTTCCCTTAATCTTTCCTCATAGGACATTCCCCTTAGCTCTGGAACTAACCTTGTCGCAAACCTTTGTACTTTCTCTAGTTTCTTGACGTGCTTTATCAAGTGCGGGTTCCAAACAGGTGCTGCATACTCCAGTATGGGCCTGACATACACGGTGTACAGTGTCTTGAATGATTCCTTACTAAGGTATCGGAATGCTGTTCTCAGGTTTGCCAGGCGCCCATATGCTGCAGCAGTTATCTGATTGATGTGTGCTTCCGGAGACATGCTCGGTGTTATACTCACCCCAAGATCTTTCTCCTTGAGTGAGGTTTGCAGTCTTTGGCCACCTAGCCTATACTCTGTCTGTGGTCTTCTGTGCCCCTCCCCCATCTTCATGACTTTGCATTTGGCAGGATTAAATTCGAGAAGCCATTTGCTGGACCAGGTGTCCAGTCTGTCCAGGTCTCTTTGAAGTCCTGCCTGGTCCTCATCAGATTTAATTCTCCTCATTAACTTCACATCATCTGCAAACAGGGACACTTCTGAGTCTAACCCTTCCGTCATGTCGTTCACATATACCAAAAATAGCACTGGTCCTAGGACCGACCCCTGTGGGACCCCGCTCGTCACAGGTGCCCACTGTGATACATCATTACGTACCATGACTCGTTGTTGCCTCCCTGTCAGGTATTCTCTGATCCATTGCAGTGCCCTTCCTGTTATATGCGCCTGATGCTCTAGCTTCTGCACTAATCTCTTGTGAGGAACTGTGTCAAAGGCCTTCTTGCAGTCCAAGAAGATGCAATCAACCCACCCCTCTCTCTCTTGTCTTACTTCTGTTATTTTATCATAAAACTCCAGAAGGTTTGTGACACAGGATTTGCCTTCCGTGAATCCGTGCTGGTTGGCATTTATACTCCTGTTCCGTTCCAGGTGCTCCACCACTCTCCTCCTGATAATCTTCTCCATAATTTTGCATACTATACACGTCAATGACACAGGTCTATAGTTTAGTGCCTCTTTTCTGTCTCCTTTTTTAAAAATGGGAACTACATTTGCCGTCTTCCATACCTCAGGTAGTTGCCCAGTTTCCAGGGATGTGTTGAAGATTGTGGTAAGTGGCACGCACAACATATCTGCTCCCTCTCTAAGGACCCACGGGGAGATGTTGTCTGGTCCCATTGCCTTTGAGGTATCGATGTCCCTTAGCAGTTTCTTCACCTCCTCCTCATCTGTATGTATGTCGTCCAACACTTGTTGGTGTATTCCTTGCTGGTGTCCCCATCTGGTCTGTCCCCCCAGAGTCCTTCCTGTCTCTACTGTAAATACTTCCTTAAATCTCGTGTTGAGCTCCTCACATACCTCTTGATCGTTTCTTGTGAGTTCTCCACCTTCTTTCCTCAGCCTTATCACCTGGTCCTTGACTGTTGTCTTCCTCCTAATGTGGCTATACAGCAGTTTCGGGTCAGATTTGACTTTCGATGCTATGTCGTTTTCATACTGTCGCTGGGCCTCCCTCCTTATCTGTGCATACTCGTTTCTGGCTCTTCTACTAATCTCCTTGTTTTCCTGGGTCCTATGCCTCCTGTACCTTTTCCATTCTCTGTTGCACTTAGTTTTTGCCTCCCTACACCTTCGGGTAAACCAAGGACTCGTTTTGGTCTTCCTATTATTTCCGTTTCCCTTGGGAACAAAACTTTCCTCTGCCTCCTTGCACTTTGTTGCCACATATTCCATCATCTCGTTTACTGATTTTCCTACCATTTCTCTGTCCCACTGAACCTCCTGCAGGAAGTTTCTCATACCTGTGTAGTCCCCCCTTTTATAGTTTGGCCTGTCCCCTTCAGTTCCTGTTACCTTCTCCACTTGTAACTCTACTATATAGTCAAAACTCAGAACCACATGATCGCTAGCTCCAAGGGGCCTCTCATAAGTGATGTCCTCAATGTCTGAACTGCTCAGGGTGAACACAAGATCCAGTCTTGCTGGCTCATCCTCCCCTCTCTCTCTGGTTGTGTCCCTGACATGTTGATGCATGAGGTTTTCAAGTACCACATCCATCATCTTGGCTCTCCATGTTTCGGGACCCCCATGTGGCTCCAGGTTTTCCCAGTCGATCTCCCTGTGGTTGAAATCGCCCATTACCAGTAACTTTGCTCTGCTCGAGTGAGCTCTTCTTGCCACCTCAGCCAGTGTGTCCACCATCACCCTGTTGTTTTCTTCGTACTCCTCTCTTGGCCTCCTGCAGTTCTGTGGTGGGTTATACATCACTCCAATGACTACTTTATGTTCTCCGGACTGAATTGTACCTACAATGTAGTCTCTTTCTCCAATCATGTCCATGCCTTCCATTTCCTCAAATCCCCATCGGTGTTTTATGAGCAGTGCAACCCCTCCTCCCCCTCTACTCCTTCTATCTTTCCTCAGGATCTGATATCCTGTTGGGAAGATTGTGTCTGTTATTGTCTCAGCGAGTTTTGTTTCTGTGACTGCTATGATGTCTGGGGATTTTTCACTGATTCTTTCATTCCACTCCTCATGTTTATTCATTATTCCATCCGCGTTTGTGTACCAAACCTTTAGTTTCTTTTCTATCATTGTGGTCATGCAAGAATATTGGGGTTGGGGGAGCGAGAGCCTTGGTGGGGGCCTATATGGGGCTGTGGTGTAGGTGGGGTTTGTGTTGATGGGGGTGGGGTCAGAATGCCCATAAGGGACAGCTGTTGGGGTGAGGTTTGTGATATGGGGATTGGTGGCAGAGGGAACAGTGAGTGGGTTGTAGTATAGGTTGCTCAGTTGCGTTGGGAATGTCGCGGGTGGAGTCTTTTGGTGGGAGATTCTGTGGGGTGTGTTTGCCCTTCCTCCTGTGTCTGGGTCCTGCTCATTTTCATTGCTTCTCGTTCCTCCTTGCGTCTCTGTACCCTCTCTTTCAGTGTAGTCCTTTCTTCTTGTGTTCTGTCGCGGTCGAGGTATACTCTCTGGTACCCCTCTTTGTCCCTCAGTCTTGCTTTCTCTTGCAGAATCCTGGTTCGAACTGATTCTTCCTTGAAAGTTACTCTGACAGGCCGTATCCTTCCACTCGCAAACCACCCAATTCTCTGAAAATTTGTCACCTGGGTCATATTGCCCTCCCCTATTGTTTTCATGATGCCTTCAATCATTTTTTTCTCCTCCTGTTTTATTTCTTCAAAGTTGGCCCCCTTGGCTTCTTGGAGCCCGTACACAAAAACTGACCTCGCCCTTTCCTCCTCCCACTGAGTCTCCATCTGCGTCCTCTGAGGCATTTTATTTCCTTCCATTGACATGTTCTTGCCTTCAGTCCCTGTCATATCTGAAACTTCTATTCTCAGTGGACTGTCTTTCCTGACCAGCTGTCCCTTGCTACTGCAGTTGGCTGTTAGAATCTCTGCATATAGCATACCTTCATTGTCTTCGGACCTGTCGTTTGATCTTAGTGTGCTCGTCGTCTTTTCCCTGGCCCCACGTGGGTCTGATAGGGCCTTCATGTTCGGCATGTCTCCGTTGTTGCTTACCATCCCCTTGTCTGCGCCTGACTTTGAATTTCCTGATGTCACACCTGAATTGTCATTTGTCTCTCTAATCTGTTTCAGGCTTTGCAGTTTCTCTTCTAAGCACTGTATCCTAGCTTCTGCTGCTAAGACCTGTACTTCCCACTTCCTGCACTCTTCAGCTATCCGCTCCTCCATTTTCTTACCAAGCTCTACTATCTTCCTTCCCCACTCTTCCTCCCTTTTTTGGAGCTCTAGCTCCCAGTCTTTCCTCCCTGGTTCGTCCACCAGATCTCTGGGTTTCCGTCCTCTAAGGCCACCCATTTTTTTTTTTTTTTTTGTGTGTGTGTGTTTGTGTGTGTGTGTGTGTGTGTGTGTGTGTGTGTGTGTGTGTGTGTGTCATTAACCAAACTGCGGCATGGCCGGAGATCGATCCCGCGCCATCTTGTCCCGTCCCGTGGAGGGAAGAAAACGTTCAGAGTGTCGCGAAAGTTGTCTTGCTTTCCACGGAGCGGGACAAGGTAGTATGGGTTCGATCCCCGGCCATGCCGCAGGTTGGTTAATGATTCAAAAACCACACACAAGAACGATAAAACGCCCTAAATTACTGGGAACAGTTGAAGTTCCTTGACTTGTATTCCTTGGAACGCAGGCGAGAAAGATACATGATAATAAATACTAGGAAAGTCCTAGAGGGATTAGTACCAAATTTGCACACAAAAATCACTCTCTACGAAAGCAAGAAGACGTTGCCACATCCCCCAGTGTTAACTTCCTCCCAGCATACATAAGGAGGTTACCTATAGACTCCTGGCTGTCTTCAAGAATGCGCTGGACAGGCACTTAAGTTAAAGTCAGTACCTGACCAGCCGGGCTGTAGTTCGTACGTCAGTTTCCATATGGCCATCAGTAACAGCCTGGTTGATAGAACACGATGCCTGGTCACAGACAGGGCCGCGGGGGCGTTGACACCCGGAGCCCACTCCAGGTTTTGTGATTTCATTAATTTATATATATATATATATATATATATATATATATATATATATATATATATATATATATATATATATATATATATATATGTGTGTGTGTGTGTGTGTGTGTGTGTGTGTGTGTGTGTGTGTGTGTGTGTGTGTGTGTGTGTGTGTGTGTGTGTGTGTGTATGTGTGTGTGTGTGTGTGTGTGTGTGCGTGCGTGCGTGATATTTTTTTTTCAGTAGTTGTGTACTTGCTTGACAAGTTCTAGTTACAGTGTAGCAGCATGAGGCAGAAGGTTCTCAGCTGTGAACCAACCATGTTAGTATGGCAGCCAGGAAACCAGCCTGTGAAGGTTCAACAGCCCTGTGAGACCCTTAATGAGTATTTGATGAGGCCGATTCCTCGTTATGGATATGAAGAGATAAAGAAATCAGTGACAACATAAGATAAACAGTTTTACCATGTAGCACTAGTATAGAATATAAAACACTTAAACATGGAATTAATACTACCTGAAGCAAAGAATGAAAAAATGAAACAAATAATTAGTGACTCAAGGCTAATATGTACACAATTAATAAGTGAATAACAGGGGGGAGTGTCGTGCCGATATTCTGGGCACGTATCTCTGAATCGTGGTTAGGAACGCTGAGCCGTTGTTGATGTTGAGGAGGAAGGAGGGGGGTCACAGGTGGACATGATTGTTGTGACATTGGATGTAAATAGAGAGTGACCCTAACATATCCAGGAATCCTGAAGAACCGAGGTACTGGGATCCTCTGAGAGCCCTTCTGAAGCAGTAGACTTGCCAGTTGTAAACCGCAATGAAACGTTGGTGGGGTGATAACTGGAGAACGGCTGTAGGATGGTGGGTGTCAGCTACGAGTAGAAGGCGACCAGTTTAAGTACAGATGCCAGATCAAGTCACAGATTTATGCCAAGATCGTTGCTGCCCCTCTTATCTCGCCTGCATCGGATGACCAAAGCCAACAATCAAGGCTAAAATAAAGAAACAAATTTACAAAACATTCAAGAAATCACTCACAAGATAGGCGTACAGCCTTTAAAAGAAATGGTGAGGACAAAACATGATTACGTTACTCTACGTTAGTCCAAATTAGGTCAAGTTGAATTCCCAGAGTGAAAACCTAAACAAGAGTGAAGCTCTTGTTTAAGCAAAATTAAACAAAACACAATACATATTATTAAACAGGAGTGGATTGGATACTTACAGACTTGATGGGAGCCGAAAGTCAAGTGACTGTCAACTGGTCGGAGGGATACACGTCAACTCCCACCGGGTGGAAAAGGATCGGGGGGGGGGGAGTAGCGGAAACGATGTACACATCTTACAGAGAAAACATACTGCCCAACAAACTACCACTTCTGCTCCTACATACTTCCACTCCTATCTAATGAACTTTTCACTCACACAGCCATGTTAGTGTGACAGTCAGAGAACCAACCATGTTAGTGTGACAGCCAGGTAACCAGCTAGCTTAGTGTGACATCCAGGGAACCAGTCATGTTAGTGTGTCAGTCAGAGAATCAGTCGTGTTAGTATGGCAGAGTATCAGTCACGTTAGTTTGAGAGCCAGAGAACCAGCCATGTTAGTGTGAGAGCCAGAGAACCAGCCATGTTAGTGTGACAGTCAAGGAACCAGTCATGTTAGTGTGACAGTCAGTCAGGGAATTAGTCACGGTAGTGTTAGAACCAAGGAACAGGTCATGTTAGTGTGGCAGCCAGGGAACCTGCCATGTTAGTGTGACAGTCAGGGACCAGCAATGGTAGTGTGACAGCTAGGGAACCAGTCATGTTAATGTGACAGCCAGGGAACCAGCCATGGTAGTGTGACAACCAGGGAACCAACCATGGTAGTGTGACAGCCAGGGAACCAACCATGGTAGTGTGACAGCCAGGGAACCAGCCATGGTACAGCGACAGCCAGGAAACTAGCCATGGTAGTGTGACAGGCAGGGAACCAGCCATGGTACAGCGACAGCCAGGAAACTAACCATGGTAGTGTGACAGCCAGGGAACCAGCCATGGTACAGCGACAGCCAGGGAACCAACCATGGTAGTGTGACAGCCAGGGAACCAGCCATGGTACAGCGACAGCCAGGAAACTAGCCATGGTAGTGTGACAGGCAGGGAACCAGCCATGGTACAGCGACAGCCAGGAAACTAACCATGGTAGTGTGACAGCCAGGGAACCAGCCATGGTACAGCGACAGCCAGGGAACCAACCATGGTAGTGTGACAGCCAGGGAACCAGCCATGGTACAGCGACAGCCAGGAAACTAGCCATGGTAGTGTGACAGGCAGGGAACCAGCCATGGTACAGCGACAGCCAGGAAACTAACCATGGTAGTGTGACAGCCAGGGAACCAGCCATGGTACAGCGACAGCCAGGAAACTAGCCATGGTAGTGTGACAGCCAGGGTGACTGTCACACATACTATCTCAGGATAAAATTTCCTTACCATGAATTTTTCACTATGACACAAACATGCATGAACACAAACACACGGCAGCAGCAGTAAAAAAAATTACAGCAACAGCAACAGAAGGAAAAGCAACATCAGAAACATTAGCAGCAGAAACAGCAGAAGTAGCAATAACAGCAGCAGACACAGTAAGAAATCAGCAGCACCAGCAACAAGAAGAGCAACAGAAGCAGGAGGAAGAACAGCAGCAGCAGAGAACAACAGCAACAGCATAGGATAATAGCAGCAGCAGAGAACAACAGCAACAGCATAGGATAATAGCAGCAGCAGTAGCAGCAGAGAACAGCAGTAGCAGCAGAGAACATCAGTAGCAGCAGAGAACAGCAGTAGCAGCAGAGAACATAAGTAGCAGCAGAGAACAGCAGTAGCAGCAGAGAACATCAGTAGCAGCAGAGAACAGCAGTAGCAGCAGAGAACATCAGTAGCAGCAGAGAACAGCAACAGCAGCAGAGAACAGCAGTAGCAGCAGAGAACATCAGTAGAAGCAGAGAACAGCAGTAGCAGCAGAGAACAGCAGTAGCAGCAGAGAACAGCAACAGCAGCAGAGAACAGCAGTAGCAGCAGAGAACATCAGTAGAAGCAGAGAACAGCAGTAGCAGCAGAGAACAGCAGTAGCAGCAGAGAACATCAGTAGCAGCAGAGAACAGCAGTAGCGGCAGAGAACAGCAGTAGCAGCAGAGAATATCAGTAGCAGCAGAGAACAGCAGTAGCAGCAGAGAACAGCAGTAGCAGCAGATACAGCAGTAGCAGCAGAGAACAGCAGTAGCAGCAGAGAACAGCAGTAGCAGCAGAGAACAGCAGTAGCAGCAGAGAACAGCAGTAGCAGCAGAGAACAGCAGTAGCAGCAGAGAACAGCAGTAGCAGTAACAGCCTAGTTGATCAGGCCCTGATCCATCGGGAGGCCTGGTCATGGACCGGGCCGCGGGGGCGTTGATCCCCGGAATAACCTCCAGGTATCCAGGTAACCAGCAGCAGAGAACATCAGTAGCAGCAGAGAGCAGCAGTAGCAGCAGAGAACAGCAGTAGCAGCAGAGAACAGCAGTAGCAGCAGAGAACAGCAGTAGCAGCAGAGAACAGCAGTAGCAGCAGAGAACAGCAGTAGCAGCAGAGAACATCAGTAGCAGCAGAGAACAGCAGTAGCAGCAGAGAACAGCAGTAGCAGCAGAGAACAGCAGTAGCAGCAGAGAACAGCAGTAGCAGCAGAGAACAGCAGTAGCAGCAGAGAACATCAGTAGCAGCAGAGAACATCAGTAGCAGCAGAGAACATCAGTAGCAGCAGAAAACAGCAGTATCAGCAGAGAACAGCAGTAGCAGCAGAGAACAGCAGTAGCAGCAGAGAACAGCAGTAGCAGCAGAGAACAGCAGTAGCAGCAGAGAACAGCAGTAGCAGCAGAGAACAGTAGTAGCAGCAGAGAACATCAGTAGCAGCAGAGAACAGCAGTAGCAGCAGAGAACAGCAGTAGCAGCAGAGAACAGCAGTAGCAGCAGAGAACAGCAGTAGCAGCAGAGAACAGCAGTAGCAGCAGAGAACATCAGTAGCAGCAGAGAACATCAGTAGCAGCAGAGAACATCAGTAGCAGCAGAAAACAGCAGTATCAGCAGAGAACAGCAGTAGCAGCAGAGAACAGCAGTAGCAGCAGAGAACAGCAGTAGCAGCAGAGAACATCAGTAGCAGCAGAGAACAGCAACTGCAGCAGAGAACAGCAGTAGCAGCAGAGAACAGCAGTAGCAGCAGAAAACATAAGTAGCAGCAGAGAACAGCAGTAGCAGTAGGGAAGAGCAGTAGCAGCAGAGAACAGCAGTAGCAGCAGAGAACAGCAGTAGCAGCGGAGAACAGCAAAAGCAGTAGAGACAACAAAAGCAGCAACAGCCGCAGCAGCAGCAAGTCAAGGCAGCTACCAGGCGTGAGTTAGTCCACATATATTTCAATGACTATTCGTTATGTCACAATGAAGCTTTACTGCAACTACGTGGTGGCTAAACTGTTGTTGTCTCAACCCACTCTCAGGAGGCAGGGAGAGAGAGAGAGAGAGAGAGAGAGAGAGAGAGAGAGAGAGAGAGAGAGAGAGAGAGAGAGAGAGAGAGAGAGAGAGAGAAAGAGAGAGAGTGGTTTGAGTAAGTCATCTGTGAAATTATCCTTATTTCGTTTTCCAGTGCGGTATGCACCACTGTTTCCTTCCCAGTGTTTACCTCCATAACTATGTGACGTAGGTTCCTTACTTTTACGACACAGTAATTTTCCCCGCGGTAACTTGAGCCAGGCTCGTCCCTCATCGCCCAAGCTGCTGCTGTATCTTATTCATCTTGGCCATTTCGTCATCAGCTTTCCACTGCATAAGAAATGACGTCCAGTGATGTAAAGAAAAAAAGAGATCAAGAGAATGCTGTTAATATTAGTTATCGTGTGACGTACCTGTACCTAAGCTTGCGCAAGTACAGCATTCACCCGTACAAAACTTGCAACTCGATGCAATCTTTGTATTCTGCACACAGTCAGAATAATCTACGTCTACATGGACATTCACAGTGCTAATTTAAATACGTATTCACACAGGCGAACTTTAAATAACTTTAAAGTTCCTTTCAAGAAGCTGAATAGCGAGCCATATATTCAAGCCAGTCTCGGCAAACTGTTCAGCTAATTCTGTTGGAAGGGAAAGCGGCTCTTAGCAAGGTCTTCGCTCAAGCTTTACTCCCCACCCGGATAATGAGAATGTAATATATATATATATTTGCACGCACAAAGGGGTACTCAAGCCCCTTTCAATAAGCAGGAGTTACGGGACAGTCTTGCATGACTTTCACAAACCAAATGTTTTGTGTCGTAAACTTGTGCCTTTGTGGAAGGTAAAATACAACGCTTTGTGAGTGGTGGTGGGGATCTGTGGTACTAGTGTGTGTGTGTGTGTGTGTGTGTGTGTGTGTGTGTGTGTGTGTGTGTGTGTGTGTGTGTGTGTGTGTGTGAGGGGGGTGGGGAGGATATGGGGTTGCCACACTTTACCCACAGACTTCATACATTTAGCTTTTCTCCCAACGTTTTGCTAGCTCTTTCATCCTCGAGTTATTACGTATACAATATCCAGAAATGTACTGCATAAATTAACATAAGAGAGTGAAATAGAACGTGACATGTAATTGGAAGATAAACATTAAAGATATATTATGTTCACTATCTCAACATTTTGGACACAAAAATTACCGAAACGATGGAAAAAAAAGAGCCACAAATGCCATATAATATATTTGTTCTCTGTATCTGTTATATCCTGAGAATATAACAATGGTATGCAATATCTAGAAGTAGATAATTAAGACACATGTGCAAAAGATAGATGTTTATATTCCGAAACGTGTCGCCTACACAGTAAATATCATCATTCGAATACTGAGATGGGAAATAGACAGCAGAAGCAGTGGAGAGAGAGGTATGGATGATGTGATCAGTCTGTCAACTTTGAAGAAGTAAATAACAAAAAGACACAACACCGTGACTGGAACAATACACAAATAACCCGCACATAGGAGAGACTTTGTAAATGGTCCAAGTCGTACCTAAACGTCATTGTAAGCTCTTCTCTCCTATGTGCGGGTCA
>NW_027197917.1:30000-32500 GCF_038502225.1 Cherax quadricarinatus
GTCTTCCTGACAAGTATTCCCTGATCCATTGCAGTGCCTTCCCTGTTATCCCTGCATGGTCCTCCAGTTTTTGCACTAATCTCTTGTGTGGAACTGTGTCAAACGTGTGTGTGTGTGTGTGTGTGTGCGCGATTGTGAAGCAAGAGCTGGAGAAAAATATTCGAGGTTCTTTAACATATTTCTTAGATCTGCCGACGACTGGGACTGTATAATTAAATTAAATGAGCGACACTTCCAGCTTCTGAATCAGTGTTGAATTGTATTGATAAAGCAAGTGGATGGCAAAACGTCTACAGATAAAGATACCCAAATGTTGCACATGTGTCTAATTTTTTATCTTGTCGAAGTTGTATATCATTAATATACAACTTGTCAAACACAGCAACATCATGGAATCTTGGTATAGAGGACGTTTCCACAACCTTTTTGCGTACTCCTTGGCCCAACCCTTGGATATAACCTACTTTCACTAGAGAATACCGCCTACCAGTGACAAGACCTTCGTCTGCTGCACGTCCCTCATCTGACTCTAGTATATAAGCGCCAATCCTCCTGCTTGTGCTTCAAATTATTCAAGACTACGGCGCTCATCACAAACTTAAAGGCTGAGGGACAAATTACCTCGTCTTATGTACATAGTTCTACAGTCTTCACAGTGTCCTTGAATTGCATTGATAAAGCCAATGGATGGTGAAACATCTGCAAACAAAGATATCCGGATGTTGCACATGATGTTGCAGATGTTGCATATGATGTTGCAGATGTTGCATATGATGTTGCAGATGTTGCATATGATGTTGCAGATGTTGCATATGATGTTGCATATGATGTTGCAGATGTTGCATATGATGCTGCAGATGTTGCATATGATGTTGCAGATGTTGCATATGATGTTGCAGATGTTGCATATGCACTGAGAGTTTACTTTAATCTTCATATTAAGGATTAACATATTTCTGATTCTTGGTAAATAGGTAAAATACAGCCTGAATGGTCCTCGTGTCTTTAATTGTCTTCAAACATAACACTCAACTGATTTTTTTGACATGTTATATGGCCGTGTAATGTTAATGTATCTTACTGCTTCTTTTGTTATTTTGTTCTTTAAAACACTTTATGACCCTTTAATCCGTATTCAACTCCTTTCTAGTTCTCCGATCTAAATATTTACACGCTTTACATTAATTTTGACTACTCGCCTTCCCTTGGCACTTGCCTCTTCTTCGCACTTGCCTCCCCTTGCAGACGCCTTTTCTATACCGATTCCGCTACATGACCCTTTCGGATTTATTATGTTATAAATTCATTTCTGACAATGCAGCGTTAGGTTCTAATAATTTTGGATTTTAGATAGTAGCAAATCACATAATTCCACAATGGTGTTTACAGTGAACTGTGAATGATGAAGTATAATCATGTGTCGCTGAACGATGCGGATACATTATGAGAAATGCGTCGTTTTGCGCGATTTCGTCGTTGTGCGAACGTCATAGAGTGTACTTCCATAAACCTAGATGGTGTAACTTACTATGAACATCAAAATGGTATACAGTACCGACAGGTTGATAGGTAAGACACATAGGCAACAGTTAGGCAACTTTATTCCGAAACGTTTCGCCTACACAGTAGGCTTCTTCAGTCGAATACAGAAAGTAGGCAGGAACAGTAGAGATGTGAAGACGATGTAATCAGTCCATCACCCTTGAAGTCGAAGAATTTGAGGTTGTCAGTCCCTCAGCCTGGAGAAGTTCAGTTCCATAGTCAGGAACTATCTCTACTGTTCCTGCCTACTTTCTGTATTCGACTGAAGAAGCCTACTGTGTAGGCGAAACGTTTCGGAATAAAGTTGCCTAACTGTTGCCTATGTGTCTTACCTATCATAACTTACTATACACTTAGCCTATATGGTATAACCTATTGCTCCTAGGCTACAAACCTTAGGGGCCATCATGAACAAAATAACACTAGATTAAATCAAGCACAAGAGACAATGATGCTATCAAGAGACGCGGTAAACACGTAACATCCTATACTGTTTTACAGTAAACATTTTTTTATAAGTAGAAAGAGTACACTCTAGACTAATGGTTCAAAGTACAATATAGAAAATACATAAACCAATAACAGAGTAATATGTTACGCTACGACGGCTACGACGTCACTAGACAATAGGAATTTTTCAGCTCCATGATAAACGTATGGGACCACCGTCGTATATGCGGTCCATTGTTGACCGAAACGTCGTTACGCGGGGGCAGGTACGTAGTGGAGGTACAGGAATAGATTTACTTTGCTGTAACTATGCAGTTATGTTCAGAAATAACTGGGAAGATATTTCAATGTATTAGTTGGGGGGGGGAGGGTAATTCGCTATTAATACAACGCAAAAGAAATTGTTGGTGCAATAATTATATTGCACTGAATTACCTAGTGCGAAGTCGTTATAGAATAATTGAAAGGTAATTCCCTTAATTACGAGGATATTTATATTCTGCTTATA
>NW_027197917.1:37500-52477 GCF_038502225.1 Cherax quadricarinatus
TGCAGATGATGTGAAGTTAATGAGGAGAATTAAATCTGATGAGGACCAGGCAGGACTTCAAAGAGACCTGGACAGACTGGACACCTGGTCCAGCAAATGGCTTCTCGAATTTAATCCTGCCAAATGCAAAGTCATGAAGATAGGGGAAGGGCACAGAAGACCACAGACAGAGTATAGGCTAGGTGGCCAAAGACTGCAAACCTCACTCAAGGAGAAAGATCTTGGGGTGAGTATAACACCGAGCATGTCTCCGGAAGCACACATCAATCAGATAACTGCTGCAGCATATGGGCGCCTGGCAAACCTGAGAACAGCATTCCGATACCTTAGTAAGGAATCATTCAAGACACTGTACACCGTGTATGTCAGGCCCATACTGGAGTATGCAGCACCTGTTTGGAACCCGCACTTGATAAAGCACGTCAAGAAACTAGAGAAAGTACAAAGGTTTGCGACAAGGTTAGTTCCAGAGCTAAGGGGAATGTCCTATGAAGAAAGATTAAGGGAAATCGGCCTGACGACACTGGAGGACAGGAGGGTCAGGGGAGACATGATAACGACATATAAAATACTGCGTGGAATAGACAAGGTGGACAAAGACAGGATGTTCCAGGGAGGGGACACAGAAACAAGAGGCCACAATTGGAAGTTGAAGACACAAATGAGTCAGAGAGATAGTAGGAAGTATTTCTTCAGTCATAGAGTTGTAAGGCAGTGGAATAGCCTAGAAAATGACGTAGTGGAGGCAGGAACCATACACAGTTTTAAGACGAGGTTTGATAAAGCTCATGGAGCGGGGAGAGAGAGGGCCTAGTAGCAACCGGTGAAGAGGCGGGGCCAGGAGCTAGGACTCGACCCCTGCAACCACAAATAGGTGAGTACAAATAGGTGAGTACACACACACACACACACACACACACACTCACACACACTCACACACGCACACACACACTCACATGCAGAACAACCACTGTAAAAAATAGTAAAGTTCCAGGCATTTGGGCGATTACTCACATTATCAAGGAACTACATATTAAAATAAAAAGTCAAGAGAAAGGCATATAAGGACGAGATTACACCTCGGTGTCAACTTACAACACCTGACTTTTTATTTTGTTGTAGGAAGGTAGTCAAGGACAATGTGAGACATCACGAAAGCACTTGGAAGTTCACTGTTCTTTTCACAGTGGTTGTTCTGCATATTGTGATATCACCTGTTTACTGTATAACAAAACACACGTGAAACCTTCCCCCTCCCCCCGAGGTAGGTAAGGTGACCTGAAAGAGAGGAAACGTTTTCACCATCATTTATTCAATCATTGTCCTTCCATAAGCTTCGTTACTTCACACTTTAGATGACCTCCGAAATACAGCACCCCCTCCCACCCATTATCAGAGTGCATGCACTATACATCCCACTTCCAGGACTCAGTTTGGCTCACCGATTTTTTCCTGTATCTCTGCAAAATGTTATCTTGCTTACCTGTGGCTCGGTTGGTGGTACACTCAGAATCACATATTAAATGCCCTTCGTTTGATCCCCGGCAAGAGTGGAAACGTTGGGCATGTTTCCTTACACCTCCTGCCATTGCTCACCTAGCAGTAGGTAGGTACCTGGATATTATTCGACTGTTGTGGGTCGCATCCTAGGGGCCGGTAATATACCTTGGATAAGGTCGGGCTTTCAAATAAGCAGAAGTAGAATAACTGCTCTTAGCCTGTAAAATTGATTTGTGTTTAAAAAAGAACTCAGACATCTAAAGTATTTGATATCAAATAAATCCCTTAGCACTCAAAACCATCTTTAATCCCCTTTCTCCAATCTTTCCTGGGACGACCCTACCCCTTCTTCCCTCCACCCAATAACTATACACACTTCTAGTAATCTTATTTCCCTCCATCCTCTGTGAATGTTCAAATCATCCCTTCAGTCCCCTGAAAAATACTTCTGGTAACCTCACACCTTCTAAGCTCCAAGCTCCGAGTTCTTCGCATGATATTCACACCACATATTGCTATCAAACCGGACATTTCCACTGTCTCCAGTCTTCTCCTCACTAGAACGTTGAAAACACATGCATCACACCCACATACTTGTGTTGGTATCACGATACTTTGGTACATTCCCCTTTTTTACATCCATGGATAAAGTTCTTTTCCTCCCCATATGTTATAATGCGCCATCCACCACATATTTACCTTGTTTACCCTATTATATCGTTTCTAAATCAATAAATGCAACCAAAGGTTATTTAGCCTTACATAAGTATTGTTCTCCTATGTTCTCCTATGTGTAAACACTGGTCTATACATCCCCTGCCCTTCCTATAACCTCCTCTGATCCTTCTCTCCGTTTTACCCTTAACTCTCTCAGTAATAATTCTACCATAAATTGCCTGGTATATTCAACAGACTTATTTCAAGATAATTCTTATTCTGTCATTTATCTCTTTTACCCTTATACAAAGGAACTATGCATGTTTTCTGCGAAACTCTAGGTACCCTCCCTCTAATTCAAATATAAGCAAATTAACCACAGGGGAAGTTGAATGATAGCTCTAGGCCTTTCGTGTTGCAATCAACACATCAGGAGTTTGCAGTGTAGCAGAAATGAATAGAAAATCCTAGCAGATTATTACAGGATCCCGTTCTAGCTTGAATGTGCTAGAACGTCTCCTGAACTAATCTGCTTAGTGTATTGATTGCTTAAAGAAAGGCCTAGAACCATCATTCATCTTCCCCTGTGGTTGTTTAACATCTTGTATGGCTTGTTTGCGATTATTGCACTTCATGTATTTATTGAACAAATACATCAACCACTCTGAAACTATACCCTGTCACCTCCTTATGATATTTCTAGACTGAACCCCGTCTATCTCAGCTGCTTTACACCATTTCTTTCTGCTCACTTTCCCTATACTCATTTCAGGCTTTTCCTTACTGCTGCAAGATGTTGTGTCTCCTTGGCCAATGCATGAAATCTCTGCCTTCCTTTCTTCAGCAATATTTAACGACTCCTTTAACTATTTTCTTTACAGTATGTTCCTAATATCTTCACATCCCTTTCTAATAAGAACATGACTCTCCTCTTTTGTTTTCATCTGTTAAATCAGTTTGTTCCCTGGGCTTTCCCGACTTATTAATCTCACTGCAAAACTTTTTCTTATTCTCTCCAAAATTTGTTGATAAAACCTCACCCATTCTCTCATTGGCTCAACTTTTGCAACTCTCACAACTTCTCTAACCTTTCTCTTATTCTCCACGTCCTCCGCCCTCCAGAGAAAACTAAAATCCTCTCATATGTTGACTTTTTCCTCCCTAGCTACTATTTTTACTTCATCATTTCACCAATTTCTTGTCTATCCTCCCTCACCCACCTTCCCATTCCCACGAACGTCTGCTGCACGGTTTAACACTACAGTCTTAATCTAACCCATTCCTCTTCTACTCCCTCTTTATTATCTGTACTCTCTCTGGCCCACCTTTCTCCTAAATGATGCTTATATTTTTATTTTGTTAACTTTCATTTCACTCTTACCCACTGATGACATTCTCATTGTTAATCACTAACCACTTATTATCACTATAACTGCCACTAAATGATGATCTGACTCACACACACACACACACACACACACGCACACACACACACACACACACACACACACACACACACACACACACACACACACACACCTGGAGCCACATGGGGGTCCCGAAACATGGAGAGCCAGGATGTTGGACGTGGTGCTGGAAAACCTCATGCACCAACATGTTAAGGACACTACCAGAGTGAGAGGGGAGGATGAACCAGCAAGATTGGACCTTGTGTTCACCCTGGGCAGCTCAGATATTGAGGACATCAAGTATGAGAGTCCCCTAGGAGCTAGCGACCACGTGGTTCTGTGCTTTGAATACATAGTAGAGCTGCAAGTGGAGAGAATAACAGGAGTTGAATGGGAAAAGCCTGACTATAAAAGAGGGGACTACATAGGGTTGAAGAACTTCCTGCGGGAGGTCCAGTGGGACAGAGAACTGGCAGGAAAGCCAGTAAATGAAATGATGGAATATGTAACAACAAAATGCAAGGAGGCAGTGGAAAGGTTTATTCCCAAGGGCAACAGTAACAACGGGAAGACCAGAACGAGCCCCTGGTTTACCCGACGGTGTAAGGAGGCAAAAACAAAGTGCAATAGAGAATGGAAAAAGTACAGAAGGCAGAGAACACACGAAAATAGGGAGATCAGTCGCAGAGCCAGGAATGAGTACGCACAGGTAAGGAGGGAGGCCCAGCGACAGTATGAAAATGACATAGCATCGAGAATCAAGACTGACCCGAAACTGTTGTATAGCCACATCAGGAGGAAGACAACAGTCAAAGACCAGGTGATCAGATTAAGGACAGAAGGTGGAGAACTCACAAGAAATGATCAGGAGGTATGTGAGGAGCTGAACAGGAGATTTAAGGAAGTTTTTACAGTAGAGACAGGAAGGGCTGTGGGAAGACAGCACAGAAGGGAACATCAAGAGGGAATATACCAACAAGTGTTGGATGACATACGAACAACTGAGGAGGAGGTGAAGAAGCTCTTAAGTGACCTTGACACCTCAAAGGCGATGGGACCGGACAACATCTCCCCATGGGTCCTTAGAGAAGGAGCAGAGATGCTGTGCGTGCCTCTAACCACAATCTTCAACACATCCCTTGAAACTGGGCAACTACCTGAGAAATGGAAGACAGCTAATGTAGTCCCCATATTTAAGAAAGGAAACAGAAACGAGGCACTAAACTACAGACCTGTGTCTCTGACATGTATTGTGTGCAAAGTCATGGAGAAGATTATCAGGAGGAGAGTGGTCGAACACCTGGAAAGGAACAAGATTATAAATGAAAACCAGCATGGGTTCATGGAAGGCAAATCTTGTATCACAAACCTCCTGGAGTTTTATGACAAGGTAACAGAAGTAAGACACGAGAGAGAGGGGTGGGTAGATTGCGTTTTCCTAGACTGCAGGAAGGCCTTTGACACAGTTCCCCACAAGAGATTAGTGCAGAAGCTGGAGGATCAGGCGCACGTAAAAGGGAGGGCACTGCAATGGATAAGAGAATACCTGACAGGGAGGCAGCAACGAGTCATGGTACGTGAAGAGGTATCACAGTGGGCGCCTGTTACGAGCGGGGTCCCACAGGGGTCAGTTCTAGGACCAGTGCTATTTTTGATATATGTGAACGACATGATGGAAGGAATAGACTCTGAAGTGTCCCTGTTCGCAGATGACGTGAAGTTGATGAGAAGAATTAAATCGGACGAGGATGAGGCAGGACTGCAAAGAGACCTGGACAGGCTGGACATGTGGTCCAGCAACTGGCTTCTCGAATTCAATCCAGCCAAATGCAAAGTCATGAAGATTGGGGAGGGGCAAAGAAGACCGCAGACAGAGTATAGGCTAGGTGGACAAAGACTACAGACCTCACTCAGGGAGAAAGACCTTGGGGTGACCATAACACCGAGCACATCACCGGAGGCACACATCAACCAAATAACCGCTGCAGCATACGGGCGCCTGGCAAACCTGAGAATAGCGTTCCGATACCTTAATAAGGAATCGTTCAAGACACTGTACACTGTGTATGTTAGGCCCATACTGGAGTATGCAGCACCAGTCTGGAACCCACACCTGGTCAAGCACGTCAAGAAGTTAGAGAAAGTACAAAGGTTTGCAACAAGGCTAGTCCCAGAGCTCAAGGGAATGTCGTACGAGGAAAGGTTAAGGGAAATCGGACTGACGACACTGGAGGACAGAAGGGTCAGGGGAGACATGATAACGACATACAAGATACTGCGGGGAATAGACAAGGTGGACAGAGATAGGATGTTCCAGAGAGGGGACACAGGGACAAGGGGTCACAACTGGAAGCTGAAGACTCAGACGAGTCACAGGGACGTTAGGAAGTATTTCTTCAGTCATAGAGTTGTCAGCAAGTGGAATAGCCTAGCAAGTGAAGTAGTGGAGGCAGGAACCATACATAGTTTTAAGAAGAGGTATGACAAAGCTCAGGAAGCAGAGAGAGAGAGGATCCAGTAGCGATCAGTGAAGAGGCGGGGCCAGGAGCTGAGTCTCGACCCCTGCAACCACAATTAGGTGAGTACAATTAGGTGAGTACACACACACACACACACACACACACACACACACACACACACACACACACACACACACACACACACACACACACACACACACACACACACACACACACACACACACACACACACACACACACACACACACACACACACACACACACACACACACACACACTAAAAGCTATCAGAAGTAGAAATATGGATCATAGAACATTATTGGAATGGCATAAAAGAATCCCAAGTAAGGCATAATAATCGATACTGAGAAGAATAGTGGACAATATAAAGGATGCGCCTCAGTACCCCTGAGAACATTCGAGAACAGGGTATTTAAATGGACAAAGTACAAATTCATTTCCTGTCTTTTATTAATTAAATAGGTCAAACAGAATAATAGCAATATATATATATATATATATATATATATATATATATATATATATATATATATATATATATATATATATATATATATATATATATATATATATATATATATATATATATATATATATGTCCTTTCAGAAAGGACATAATTTTAAATGAGTTCTTGCTAATTGACCAGTTTTACATATTCGGCACGACATATATATATATATATATATATATATATATATATATATATATATATATATATATATATATTTATATATATATATATATGCAGGAAAAGCCACGGGGAGGGGGGGTGGAAATCTTTAGCTTAAGTACTTTCACACTTCTCAGTGCATCATCAGGAGCTGTGCAAAGTTGCAAGGGAGCAACCAAAGCAGGGAGAGAGGTCTCAGAGTAGCGTAAGTGTCACTGGCCACGGTTACCCTTAGACTGGGTTATTGGTCGGTGCCAACCCCACCCTACCATCATCCCCCCACTACCCATATGGGGTAGGAGGGTTTCTGAGATGTCAAATACGAAATTATAAGATATAAAAAACCAGCCCCAAGCTTTTCAAAATCGCTTATAACAGGTCATATGTTTTGAGAAAATAAGTTTCTCGTTAGATACTGTAGACATGGATAGCTATTATTCTGTGTGACCTTTTCAAATAATGAAAGAAAGGAATACAATGTGCTCTTTGTCCGTTTAAATGTCCTGCTCTGGGGTACTAGAATGTTCTACCAATATACTCAGTAGTGAAGAAGATGCCAGAGCGGTGTATCAAAGGATGCCGCCTTTTCACACCTATGTGTGAAATTTCGCACCTATCTGATAATGACCCTTCCGGTCCTGTGCCGCGCGCCCGCCCGCGCCCCCCACCCGCATCCCCCACCCGCGCCCCCCGCCCGCGCCCACCCTCGCCCGCACCGCCCCTGCAGCGCCTTCTGAAGCGTCGTCCGGATCGCCTCCGACCCCCGAATTTTTTTCCGATTTTTTCGAATTTTTTTTATTTTCATTTTTTTGTGCTCCCCATCTCCTCGGATCAATACCCTCCCCCCACACCTCCCACCATCCACTTCCATCTCCCATACCATCTAAGCCCAATATTCCTGCTCCATTTCCTTGGATCAAAATCACGTCCATCTCCTTGGATCAACACCTCCATCTCCTTCCCCACATCTCCCACCATCCACTTCCATCTCCCATAACCTCTAAATCCAATATTCCTGCTCCATCTCCTTGGATCAAAAATACCCTCCACTTCCTCATATCAAGACCTCCCTCTCCATTCCCCCCCAAAAAATTCCCATTTTCTTATAGTCTCCAGCTCCTAGGATCAATACCTCTCTCTCTCACTCACACCTCCCACTTCCACCCCATCCCAAATATTCCTGCTCCACTTCCTCAGATCAAGACCTCCCTCTCCATCTCCCCCCAAAATTTCATTTTCTTCTAGTCTCCACCTCCTCGGATCAAGATTTAACTCCTCTTTCCTCAAAATTTCGAATTTTTCAATAATACAAAAAAAAAAAAGACCTTACCCTTCACAATGACGTTACCCTTGGATCAAGAGCACCCTCCCCACACCATCACCCTCTATGTCCAAATATTCCTGCTCTATCTCCTTGGATCAAGACCTCCCTCTCCATCTCCCCTCCAAAAATTTCCATCTCCTTGGATCAACTTTTCTCGATATTAATAATACAAAGATTTGAGCTACCCTCCATCTCCCCCCCCCCACCTCCCACTTCCGTCTCCCATACCCTCTAAGCCCAAATATTCCTGCTCCATCTCCTTGAATCAAGACCTCCTTCTCCCTCACACCACCCTCTAAACCCAATATTCCTGCTCCACTTCCTTGGATCACCTTTTTCTCGATATCAATATTACAAAGAATTTCCCTCCATTTTCTTAGATCAATTTTTGGGTCCTCCATGTGCAGGTCTAAACAAGTAACTTCCTCACATGCATGACGTCACCCCACCTGTGTTTACTCAGCGGTCAGTGACGTCACATGATAACTTCACTCACACACACAGACCAACAGGACTGATCAAGCTAGGTCACTCTGTGCCTCGCTTATTAACTTAAAATCAACTAAGTTATTTTTCTTCTCATTAACTTAATTCACAATATTTTCCTTCATTTATTTTCCATTTTATATAATACATTTTCTTCATTACATGAATTCTCACTAATACACATTTTCATATACAACAAATTTCTGGTAATACCCACAACTTCCCACAACAATCCACAATTTTTTACATAATACAACAAAAGATTTACTTGTCATGAATTAAGATTTCAGTTCTATAACCTCCACTCTCCACACCAGACAACTCTCCTCAAGTCTAGACATCTGAACAAATATGCCGAGCGAGGACTGTCCAGCGAGTCTTTTCTGACTGACTGACCTCAGATACAGATCTCAGGTCAGACCCACCAAGTAACTCTTATCTCTCTACCTCAACACCAGCACTCAGTTCTACCATAGAGAAAATTTAAGCCTACATATGCTTACTCATTCCATTCTTTTAAAATATATTCACACAATACCTTTAATTTCAGTAAAATCTCCATATTTCATTAAAATTATAATACAATCCTCTTCATACCCCCTTCTCCAGGAGGAAATTAGGAGGCTGAAGGTTCACCTCAATGGGGTTGGGAGCGAGTGTGAGGTGGCTGAAATGGTTGAGGGGAATGAGGCTACCAGCAGCGAGGTGCAGTCTGTCTCTCGCTGCGAGGAAGCTGTAGGTGGGGAGGAAGCAACGGCTACCAGCAGTGAGGTGCTCCCAGTAATGGGAAGAGCATCAAAATAAGGAAAGTTAAGAGAGAAGATTTGAAAGTAGGAAATCGCTTCTCTGTTCTTCAGGATGAGTGTACTTCAGTGGTCAGTGAAGGTAAAGGTACTACTTCCCTTGCAAATAGAGGTAAGCGCATACTTGTGGTTGGTGACTCACAGGTAAGATATATGGACCATGCTTTCTGTAATAGGAATACGAAGGTAATAGATAGAGTGTAATTCCCAGGAGCTGGTGTTAGTGACATAGTCAACAGGTTGGATAATATCATGTCAGGTAACGAGAACAAGCCTATTATCTGTCTCAGTGCTGGTGGAAATGTTATTGGGAAGGGTAGGAGAGAAGAGCTGCTAGATAAGTACAGGTCAGCTATAGATTTAATTAAGTCTAAGGGAGGGGTCCCAATCATATGTAGCATCTTGCCTAGAAGGGAGTGGGCAATGAATGGTTGTCTAGGGCTATTGGTGTAAATTGCTGGCTAGACAAATACTGCAAGGAACTTGCAATTCCATTCATTGACAACTGGGACAAATTTTATGACAAACATGATATGTATGCAAGGGATGGGGTACATTTTTCTGGGGCAGGGGTGGTAGCTCTTGCAAACTCAATCGAGAGGGCCATTGCTGAAATGCCTAGGATTTTAAACTGATAGAAGATAGAGGTATGGGTGTATGTGGGAAACAGTCAGGTTGCAACACTAGGGTTGAAAACAGTAAATGTATAAAAGACATTCATCATGAAGTTATAAATAAAGACAATAGATCAGGTCAGCAAAGGGAGACAGCAGAGGGCAGCAAGGGACTAGCTCCCTTAAGGTCTATTATACTAATAGCAGGAGTGTAAGAAATAAGATAGATGAGCTAAGATTAATTGCAAGTGCAGGAAACATAGATATCATTGCTATAACAGAGACCTGGCTCAATCTGAAAGATAGAGAGATGCCTTCTGAATGTCACATACAAGGCTATAAATTATTCCACACTGACAGGGTCAACAGGAAGGGTGGTGGAGTAGCGATGTACGTCAGAGACAATTTAAATTGTTGTGTTAGACTGATATAAAATTAGAAGCGTCAGCCACTGAATCTATTTGGTCACACCTTCTCGAGGGCCGTGAAAAACTAATTTTGGGTGTGATTTACAGGGCCCCAAATCTTGATAGGGAGTGCGGTAAACTTCTATGGGATGAAATTCGTAAGGCATCTACATACGAAAATGTTGTGATAATGGGAGATTTCAACTATAGACAGATTGACTGGAGCAATTTGACAGGAAATTTAGAATCAAGTGACTTTCTTGATACGATTCAGGATTGTTTTTTAAAACAGTTTGTGACAGAGCCAACTAGAGGAAATAACCTGCTTGACTTGGTTCTTGCCAGCAGGGAAACGCTAATTAATAATCTTGAGGTTAATGATGAGCTTGGGGAAAGTGATCACAAATCACTCAGTTTTAATATATCATGGAATTCCCCTAATAATGGCAATCAAGTCTCTGTCCCTGACTTCCGCTTGGCTGATTTCATAGGACTGAAAAATTACTTGGGTGGGCTGAACTGGAATGACCTGACTATGGGTCAGGTAGGTGGTGATGATTGCCGATATGACGTTTTCCAGGGCATAGTTCTAGCTGCTCAGACAACTTATGTTCCAAATAGGGAAATCAGATCAAGCAAAAATGATCCTAAATGGATGAACAATAGATTAAAACATCTCATTGGTCAAAAGAGAGGCATATATAGGCAAATCAAAAGAGGAGAGGTGCAATTAAGAAATCAATATATTCAGTTAAAGAGAGAAATAAAAAAGGGAATAAGAAAAGCAAAAAGAGATTATGAGGTTAAAGTTGCAAGAGAATCGAAGACTAACCCAAAAGGATTCTTTCAGGTATACAGAAGTAAGATCAGGGACAAGATAGGCCCACTCAAAAGTTACTCGGGTCAGCTCACAGACAGTGATAAGGAAATGTGTAGAATTTTTAACACATACTTCCTCTCAGTTTTTACTCAGGAAGATACTAGCGATATTCCAGAAATAATAAATTATGTAGAACAGGATGATAATAAACTATGCACGATTAGGGTCACAAGTGACATGGTTCTTAGGCAAATTGATAAATTAAAACCTAACAAATCCCCAGGCCCTGATGAACTGTATGCAAGGGTTCTAAAGGAATGTAAAGAGGAGCTTAGCAAACCTCTGGCTAATCTTTTCAATATATCACTACAAACTGGCATGGTGCCAGATAAGTGGAAAATGGCAAATGTGATACCTATTTTCAAAGCAGGTGACAGGTCCTTAGCTTCGAACTATAGACCAATAAGCCTAACCTCCATAGTGGGAAAATTTATGGAATCAATAATTGCCGAGGCAGTTCGTAGCCACCTTGAAAAGCACAAATTAATCAACGAATCTCAGCATGGTTTTACAAAGGGGCGTTCCTGCCTTACGAATTTATTAACTTTTTTCACTAAGGTATTTGAGGAGGTAGATCATGGTAATGAATATGATATTGTGTATATGGACTTCAGTAAGGCTTTTGACAGGGTCCCACATCAGAGACTATTGAGGAAAATTAAGGCACATGGAATAGGAGGAGAAATTTTTTCCTGGATAGAGGCATGGTTGACAAATAGGCAGCAGAGAGTTTGCATAAATGGGGAGAAATCAGAGTGGGGAAGCGTCACGAGCGGTGTTCCACAGGGGTCAGTGTTGGGCCCCCTGTTGTTCACAATCTACATAAACGACATAGATGAGGGCATAAAGAGCGACATAAGCAAGTTTGCCGATGACACCAAAATAGGCCGTCGAATTCATTCTGACGAGGACATTAGAGCACTCCAGGAAGATTTGAATAGACTGATGCAGTGGTCGGAGAAGTGGCAGATGCAGTTTAATATAGACAAATGCAAAGTTCTAAATGTTGGACAGGAAAATAACCATGCCACATATAAACTAAATAATGTAGATCTTAATATTACGGATTGCGAAAAAGATTTAGGAGTTCTGGTTAGCAGTAATCTGAAACCAAGACAACAGTGCATAAGTGTTCGCAATAAAGCTAACAGAATCCTTGGCTTCATATCAAGAAGCATAAATAATAGGAGTCCTCAGGTTGTTCTTCAACTCTATATATCCTTGGTTAGACCTCATTTAGATTATGCTGCACAGTTTTGGTCACCGTATTACAGAATGGATATAAATGCTCTGGAAAACATACAAAGGAGGATGACAAAGTTGATCCCATGTATCAGAAATCTTCCCTATGAGGATAGACTGAGGGCCCTGAATCTGCACTCTCTAGAAAGGCGTAGAATTATGGGGGATATGACTGAGGTGTATAAATGGAAGACAGGAATAAATAAAGGGGATGTAAATGACGTGCTGAAAATATCTAGCCTAGACAGGACTCGTAGCAATGATTTTAAGTTGGAAAAATTCAGATTCAGGAAGGATATAGGAAAGCACTGGTTTGGTAATAGAGTTGTGGATGAGTGGAACAAACTCCCAAGTACAGTTATTGAGGCTAAAACGTTGTGTAGTTTTAAAAATAGGTTAGATAAATACATGAGTGGGTGTGGGTGGGTGTGAGTTGGACCTGATTAGCTTGTGCTACTAGGTCAGTTGTCTCTTTTGACAACCCAACACTCGACGAATATGACTCACTCCTGAGATCAATCTTTAATTAAAAAGACATTGAATCTGTCACTGGAAGATCCGCAATGGGATAGGCAACCCTCCCAGTGCGGCTGGGAGGTAGCCGTGCGGTGGGACACCCTTACCGACTCCTCCAGTAGACCAGCTCCTCCCAAAGAGCACAAACAGTCCCACCGGGACAAACCGATTCTGAATAGAATCGCCAACACATTGCTCACCAACGCTTCAGGATGGGACGAAGCTCGTCTCCTAGCGGTGAGGGCGCCACATTCAGGAGATTTCCTTTTAGCTGTTCCCAATTCCTCTCTGGGCACTCGACTCGACCCACAGGCCAGTCGGATTGGTGTTGCTCTTCGCCTAGCCGCCCCCATACTCACCGAACATAGGTGTATTTGCGGCAGGGAGACGGCTGATCAATTCGGACTTCATGGTCTCGTGTGTCACACATCAGAAGGGAAGTATGCCAGACACGATGAGGTCAACGACATTATAAAGAGAAGCCTCGTCACAGCCCGATGCCCAGCTCAAAGGGAACCCCAAGTACAGAGGTATGACAGAAGTCAAAAGCGTCCTGATGGAGCCACTATGCTGCCCTGAAAGGATAGTAAGCAGATTGCCTGGGACGACATTTGTACCGCCACATTGGCAGACACCCAACTACCATACTCCGAAGCTGAAGGGAGTAGAGCCGCCAGCTACAGGGAGACCCAGAAGACCCGCAAATATGAAGGTTTTTCCCCCTTGCTATAACGTCATCCCAGTATGGTTCGAGACCCTTGGAGCATGGGGCAAGTGTGCTCTAAAGTTCCTCAAAGAGCTGGGTGAAAAACTCATCACAGAAACCAAGGATCACAGAGCGGCCAGCTTCCTCTTTCAGAGACTCAGTGTTGCGATCCAGAGGGAAAATGCCTGCAGCATTCTGGGCACGCGGCCCACCGCCGGGGAGCTGGACGAAGTATTCGAGATGTAGCTCTGAGATGTTATCTATGTTGTTCTACTCCCTATTGTATTTTTGTCAATGTATTTTGTCTTTAAATAAAGTCTACATAGAATATAGAATATAGGGGGTGGTAGGAGAAAATATTCAAACAGCTCCAGGGAGAACCTTGAGTTTTCCCTGAAGTAAGTTTATTCTTTTCTCTGAGGATGAGGGTCCCCAGCACAATTCCAGAGGTGGTACCTACCTATTGGTGGATGAATTTGGTAGGGTGTGCAAAAGAAGAAAATTAAAGGTGAATACTGGAAAGAGTAAGGTTATGAGGATAACAAAAAGATTAGGTGATGAAAGATTGAATATCAGATTGGAGGGAGAGAGTATGGAGGAGGTGAATGTATTCAGATATTTGGGAGTGGACGTGTCAGCGGATGGGTCTATGAAAGATGAGGTGAATCATAGAATTGATGAGGGAAAAAGAGTGAGTGGTGCACTTAGGAGTCTGTGGAGACAAAGAACTTTGTCCTTGGAGGCAAAGAGGGGAATGTATGAGAGTATAGTTTTACCAACGCTCTTATATGGGTGTGAAGCATGGGTGATGAATGTTGCAGCGAGGAGAAGGCTGGAGGCAGTGGAGATGTCATGTCTGAGGGCAATGTGTGGTGTGAATATAATGCAGAGAATTCGTAGTTTGGAAGTTAGGAGGAGGTGCGGGATTACCAAAACTGTTGTCCAGAGGGCTGAGGAAGGGTTGTTGAGGTGGTTCGGACATGTAGAGAGAATGGAGCGAAACAGAATGACTTCAAGAGTGTATCAGTCTGTAGTGGAAGGAAGGCGGGGTAGGGGTCGGCCTAGGAAAGGTTGGAGAGAGGGGGTAAAGGAGGTTTTGTGTGCGAGGGGCTTGGACTTCCAGCAGGTATGCATGAGCGTGTTTGATAGGAGTGAATGGAGACAAATGGTTTTTAATACTTGACGTGCTGTTAGAGTGTGAGCAAAGTAACATTTATGAAGGGGTTCAGGGAAACCGGCAGGCCGGACTTGAGTCCTGGAG
>NW_027197918.1:0-52468 GCF_038502225.1 Cherax quadricarinatus
TGGACTGGGTGAGTGAGGGAAGGGCTGGGTGAGTGAGGGAAGGGCTGGGCGAATGTGGGAACGACTGTGTGAGGGAATGACGGGTTGGTTGAATGAGGGGAGAGTGAGAGACGTGGGTAACAAGGTAAAGGTTGCCGCGCAGCATGAGAAGAGAAGCATGTTGTTAAACATGAAGATAAACAATGAAAGCGAGACAGACAGACAGACAGACACAGACAGACAGAAAGAGAGAGTTTTAAACCATAATTGCATAGAGGGAAACACCATGCACCTGTTACGATGTCAGCATCCTCTCTTGCATCTTTGTTTTTCTCGACAATGTTCGAGCACTAATTTTCTTAATACTTTATGTCTATGGAAGAATATGTGAGACGAAGAACTGGGAAAGGAACAATCAGCGTGATGGGATGTTGGTAGACAAAACAGAGGTTAAATAATGTCTATGTGATCAGGCTACTTCCGGTTTGTTTAATAGGTGGATTTTGTTCCATTAGTAGCTAAAAAATTTATTAAAAGCCAATACGAGGCAAAAGTTGGTTAGATTATAGTACATTACAGCAGTTTCTGTAACGTAAATTTGTAAACAAAAGCAAATTAACAGAAAACAGCCAGGATACGCCTAGTAACAAGCAGGCCGAGGAGAAATGGCGAACGCTGAATTCCTAACGTCTGTCCTTGGTGTGAGATTAGGCTGCCTCTTTGTCACCTGTGATATCCTTTCAACGGCTTTTATGGTTGCTGTGTTTCAATGTACGACCAGGCTGTGGGTATTTTTCGTACAGTGTAATCCAAGAATGTTTGTAACAGACTATTTTCCTGAATGTTCTAGTTTTACTCCATTAAAAAGGCAATGTTTAACTGCTTCCTACGTGCCTATCTCTTTAATATCGATATTAGTTTAGTCTCTAAAATATAGTAAAATATAGTAAAAATTCTTACATTTTCTCTCTTCGAATTCAGTATTGGTGTTTCATAACCTATCTTTATTCATGTTTTTGTTTTCGTGTTGTCTGTATTCTTTGTTTACCTGTGCCTTTTTTTTCACTAGTTGGTGTAGGTTACTTGATTTTTTTTCTTGTGTCAGGAGGTAAAATAGTAGAGGTAAGAAATAGGGAAATGATATCAGGTATATTTAATTACGAGTGACTAGTAGTTTCACTCTCCGTTATTTGACTCCAAGAAATATTGCTCCGGTAATTTGACCCAAGGGAATTTAATTCCCAGTCAGCTTCCTTTCTGATAATATCAGTATCTGAAGCATTAGAAACAAACATAAACATTCGTTAGAATTTCTTAAAACATTTATGCCTTCTAAAATATTTACTGAAAACTTGTAAGGATAAGTTATGCTAGATTAGATAAGTTTGATTAAGTTGACTAGATTTCAAAATAACTTGAATTAAATATTTATTTATAAATACTTAAATCAATTTTCTTTTTATTTGGAGTGAAATTGCTGATAGTGAAATTGACTGGGGGTCAAATTACCAGAGTCGAATTACCTTGAAACGCAAATCGGAGGATTGGACTGTAATTGGTTGGGGATCGTGTGTGGTCGGATGCAGGATTACGGAGATTTGTATTGTTATTGGGGAGCGTAGGCGCAAATATGACAATATCATACATGTAAAGAACGCAGTGATTTACATGTGATAACTTAATAATACCCACAAACCATACCACGGGTGGGGGTTAGAACCCGCTATCAGTCACGAAACTCTAGACCGACGTGTTAGCCACTGGACCATTACGATTTGGTGAGTCATGTTAACAATGCCTCTTGCGATCGACTTCAAACTTTCAATTTAAGTGTTTCTTACTTTTAAAGGAAGTTTCAAATGTCACTTATGTGCATAGAGGCCAGTTTGCCATTTTTTAACTAAAAAAAATCATTATATTCTCTGTTTGATAGTTTATTTTCCGTGTAAAACCGAGTTTGAAAATTTTATTCATGAGTTGATTTGTACGATAACTGGACTGTGGTTCCTCCGATCGATTTCAAAATTTCAACTCGCTAATTGTATTGAAGAAAATGTAATGCTGGTTTTCGTTAGAAAGTTTTTGAATGTCTTCACTGATTGGGTTCAAACCATCGACGCTGATGTATATTATTAAGAACACGGCTCGGGTGGTTACAGTTCTTGGCCCTCTGAAGGTTATTAATTTATAACTGCGAGGTGTTTTGAGGGTGTTAAGTTACAGGTCCCAAAATTCTTGAGTTGAAGAACGAAAACTTTCGCACCGTTTCAAGGTGTTAATCTCCAGCTCCTGCACTTCTTTGGAGTGTATACCTGGAGTGGATTTCGGGGATCAATGCCTCTGCGGCCCTATCTATGGCCACGCCTCATGGTGGATCAGGGTCTGATCAACCAGGCTGTTACTGTTGGCGGCACGCAACCCGACATACGAACCACAGCCCGGCTGGTCAGGTACTGACTTGAGGTGCCTGTCCAGTGCCTTCTTGAATACAGCCAGGAGTATATTGGTAATCCCCCTTATGTATGCTGAGAGGCAGTTGAGCAGCCTTGGGCCCCTGACACTTATTTTGTTCTCTCTCATCGTGCTAGTGGCACCCTTGCTTTTCATTTGGGGGATGTTGCATCGTCTGCCGAGTCTCTTGCTTTCATAGGGAGTGATTTTCGTGTGCAAATTTGGTACTAATCCCTCTAGGATTTTACTAGTGTATATATAATAATGTATATCTCGCCTGCGTTCTAGGGAATACAGGTTGAGGAACTTCAAGCGTTCCCAGTAATTGAGGCGTTTTATCGCAGTTGTGGGTGCCGTGAAGGTTCTCTACATTTTCTATCTCGGCAATTTCACCTGCCTTGTAAGGTACTTTTAGTGTGCAGCAATATTCCAGCCTAGATAGAACAAGCAACCTGAAGAGTGTCATCATGGGCTTGGCATCCCTAGCATATGCGATTGATAGTGTTATGGTCTTTGAAGGTGAGATCCTGTGACATGATCACTCCCAGGACTTTTACATTAGTTTTTCGCTCTGTGTGGTTGGGATTTGTTTTATACTCCGATATAGTTTTAACATAATGGGATCGAGTACTGTGCCTTGTGGAATAGAGATTTACACCGCAGCTGCCTCAGACTCCACTCTGTTTACTATTACTCTTTGTTTCTCTCTGTTAGGAAATTATAGATCCACCTACCAACTTTTCCTGTTATTCCTTTATCACGCAGTTTGTGCGCTGCACCATTTTGAGTGTTGAGCTACACCTCCTACATCTCTTATTGAAGTCAGACTGACGCACTTTTTTCTTTCCAGCTTTAAGGAGTCTCTTGATCGAATCCACAATTATAGCACAGGTGTGTCATACATACAAAGGTGGATGTGTATTGTTTATTAAGTATGTAGGCGACTTTTTCACAGGCATTTTATGCCTGTATTGTGCTTCATGAAGGGAGGAGTTGCTTTGATGCTAAATAGGGGTTCTCGATCCAAGGAACTGGACTAAAACCTCCCTTGTTTGATCCATTCTGAATGCCGCTATATGAACCTGCAACTTTACCTCTTTCCCTTATTTAAATTAATTGTGAGTAACTTTAAAAGGCTTACGTATTAAAATAGATGAAACTTATTTTTGAGTGGCGTAGGCTGCGTAGGCGCTAATTTTGCTGGACTTCAATAACCGGAAAATGGCTCTTCTGGTGAGCTTTACTTAAACTTTTAGTGCTGATGTGTTTTCATTATGGGAAATTTTGTCTGCATATTATTGATGAATTAGTGTTAGGGTCCCACCTTCATTAATTAAAGTGATTTCGATGTAATAATTGACGAATGTTTATTGTGATGAGAAATAAATCCCAGTGTCTGACTTTATTAGGTTATATGTTAAGGTTATTTATTTATGTCAATACCGTCTCTCTTCTTAGTAGACCATTGTAAAAAAATAATTTTATGTACCCAAAGCGTAAATAAAAATTTCTGAATTTTTTACTTGCTTCTTTTTTCACTTCTTTACTAATTACTTACCGAATTAATTATGTAAATACTGGTGAACCTTTGAGAAAGTGTTGTTGATTTTGACTTGTGTAGGTCCCACTATGTTTTTCAAGAGATAATTTCTGAGTGTTGCATCCTGTTACCTTCAGTCCAGCAACACTAATGACTTACTAATGCAACTTCTGAGCAGCTTCAAGCTAAGTATGTTTGTGTATTTTAGAATATCTGTCTCTTTGAAGCCAAGTCCATGGAAGGTCTGAATTAGATACTGGGCTTTTCGTGTCTTAATTTACCGTTATTCGTGAAGAAATTTGGATGTTACTTTCCATTTCATGACTTATGAATGCCTCTCCTAATTACCATCAAACCTTCATTTTTTTCTTTGATATTCAGGCAAAGCGCTAAAAAAAATTTTTTTTTTTTGGTGTGTTATCTTTGGGCAACGAGATTTGATCCTTAAAAGAGGAAGGACAGCCTAAATGTCCTTCCTCTTTTAACTACATTACGAACTTATGCCGCACTCTGACCTATTCTTATCTCGTTCATTGAGAACCAGCGGACGGGTTATGCATTACAGGGATACCTATCTATGACGTAATGTTCGGTCAAGTGAATTAACGTTGTTCAGTATTATTACGCCTTCAGAAATTTGTATATTGAACAAAACTCGCTGTCAGTGTCACATATTGCAAGAAAATACTTTAGGCGTTTGCTCTAATTACTGTTATTGCTTTATTTGTTGTAATTATTCTTCAAATAATTTTCCGGCATGTATTTTTAAGCATGTATTGTGTCAAATTATGTGTGTATACCATCTGGCTATACCATGTATCTAACCATGTGGCTATACATTGTCTTAAATTATAAAAAAAGAACTCGAGAAATGACCTTCATTATAAAAGAAATTAACGCTAAACCCACAAGGGTCATACAACCTTGTTAATTGCCTTCATTATAGCTTCATAAAAAATTATCATCATCGACTCGACCTTTAATTTCATAATACTTTTAAAAAAAACATAAATGTTTGAGGAAGAGTTGGTAAAACTGAACTATTTCTCTCATAACCAAGTTAATCAGATTGCTTCTATATGTTCAAATGTCAGACTTTGTCTAACTGGTTCAGAACTAAAAAATCGTTTTAATTTTTAGAAGACTGATGATCTGCCCTGACATTCGCAAGAATTTTACAGCAATAAGTCTTTCAAATACATGGACAAGTCTGTCTCTGCCACATTGTCACATTGATAATCTAGGTCGTAGATGAGGTTAATGTTGAGTTTATGTTGCCTCTTCCATGGTACCTTCTCCCTTTTCCTGACATCTTCCTCTTGAAACTTTTCTCCTAGCACCTTTCCCTCCCAGGCATCTCTCACAAGATACCTACCTTTTCTGGATACATCTCTACAGACACCTTGCCCTCCCAGACACCTCTCACCAGACACCTTCCAATTCCAGACACTTCTTAGCAGCCATCTTCCCATCCCAGACACTTCTCGCCAGACACCTTTCCCTCCCAGACACTTCTCGCCAGACACCTTTCCCTCCCAGACACTTCTCGCCAGACACCTTTCCCTCCCAGACACCTCTCGCCAGACACCTTTCCCTCCCAGACACCTCTCACCAGACACCTTCCCCTTCCAGACTCCTACTCCAAGACTCTCCAAACATCTCGCCCTTGTAGACACTTCTTCCCAGACGCCGCCCTTCCCGATAAGTCTTAGACACATCCCCCAACACACCTTCCCCAGACACTGTGGCTGGAGCGTTGCAGAAAACTGACTTGTTTGTGTCTCTCTTCCTCTCCATTGAACTTGAAAGTTCAAAGGTGAAAATATTGTGTATATTCACTGTGATGCATTATCGATGTCGAGGTGGGTGGTTGTGGTGGTGGTAGTAGTGTTGGTGGTGTTGATAGTTGTAGCCGTGGTGGTGGGTTGTGCTGTGGTATTAGTGGTGGTGGTGGGTTGTGGTGCTGTGGTGTTAGTGTTAGTGGTGGTGATTGTAACGACCTCGGTAAAAAGGCCCCCATATTTATTGTAAACATTACGTTTTTATCTGTTATTATGTTGGTGGTGATGTTCGTTAATGGGTAAAATGAGGATCTCGTGCTTCATCTTATTATCTCACATTATTAGCTTTTGTACGTATAAGTAGGATGTAATAACCACATCTCTCATTGTGCTCGTTGCTGGAGAGTTATGACTGGCTGCCAGCACGTTGCACACTACCTACTGGCTTGTTCCGCAGTTGTTGCCAAGCTCAAGCTGTAACGAGCCACTAGGCGTTGAAACTACCGTCCTCGCCCCTCTCCCCGCATAACACACACACACACACACACACACACACACACACACACACACACACACACACACACACTCTCTCTCTCTCACTCTCTCACTCTCTCACTCACTCTCGCTCTCACACTCTCTCTCTCTCACTCTCACTCTCACTCTCACTCTCACTCTCTCTCTCTCTCTCTCTCTCTCTCTCTCTCTCTCTCTCTCTCGTGGAGGACACACCTCCATCTCTGCTTTGTCACGAACTCTGTTCTCCTGGGCTCATGTAACTTAGACTCTTGTTTTTGGTAGAGTATGTCTAGGCGGGTGAGCCGGGACATACATATTGTAACTTTTGAAACTCGGGGATAACTGAACACGGATCATCTGTTACAAAACCAGAAACATGCTAGATGCTAGAGGGGGATCAATAAGATTATCTAGTATTCTCTGCAGATATCTACATTTAATAGATGTCGCATTCGGTAACGTGGTGTTGGTAGTAGTTGGTGGTAGTTGTGGTGGTGGTAGTGATGGTGGTGGTACAGGTGGTGGTGGTGGTACAGGTGGTGGTGGTGGTGTTGGGTAATGGGTGGGGGATTTTTGTTGTGGTTGTTGTTGTTTTAGTTGCTGTTGCTGCTAAGTTGTTGTTGTGGTTGTTGTTGTTTTAGTTGCTGTTGCTGATAAGTTGTTGTTGTGGTTGTTGTTACCGTTGTTTTGATTCTTGAAGTTATTGGTTGGTTCATTAATTGCTGTTGTTTGTGGTAGGCCAGAGACATCACGGTTCACAATAATATACATTCATAATACCGAAGATTCATTATACCGAGGCTTCATAATACCGAGGGTTCATAATGCCGAGTTTTCATAATACCGAGTTTTCATAATGCCGAGGGTTCATAATACCGAGGGTTCACAATACCGAGGGTTCACAATACCGAGGGTTCACAATACCGAGGGTTCACAATACCGAGGGTTCATAATACCGAGGGTTCATAATACCGAGGGTTCATAATACCGAGGGTTCACAATACCGAGGGTTCATAATACCGAGGGTTCATAATACCGAGGGTTCATAATACCGAGGGTTCACAATACCGAGGGTTCATAATACCGAGGGTTCACAATACCGAGGGTTCATAATACCGAGGGTTCATGTTACCGAGGGTTGCATCTAAGAGGTATCTAATAAATGACATCGTTTATATGTATATGTGAAACAATTTTTGTAAAATATTAAGAGACAAAATAATTGAGAAATTTGGGGAGAAATATTAGTTAATAAATTATAAAGAAAGTTATGTTTAGAGTAAAGAAAAAAGTAACAAATAAAGAAACAACGGTAGACGTTGATAAATGAAGTGTTAAGACCGACATGATATAAATGGAGTGTGAAGAACGACATGATATAAACGAAGAGTGAAGAACATGATATAAATCAGAGAAATAAACTCATCCGATGAATTGGTCTGTATATTTGGACCTTTCTACTGGGGTCGTCTTCAGTAGATACCTCCAGCTTACTGGAGGATGTTACTAATATCTTCCATTGTGTTAGTTACCATATTTAACAAGACTTACTCAGGATGATGATAACATTATCAGCGGTGTAACAAGTTTAGCCAAGTTTCTGAAGAACGAGGAAAAAAAAATCCTCCCTAGTGTCTTAGTTTAGGTGGAATTAGATACTTACCAGAGGTGATAGGATGGTGATGAGGCCGGGCTGGGGACTGGCTCTAATTAGATACTTACCAGAGGTGATAGGATGGTGATGAGGCCGGGCTGGGGACTGGCTCTAATTAGATACTTACCAGAGGTGATAGGATGGTGATGAGGCCGGGCTGGGGACTGGCTCTAATTAGATACTTACCAGAGGTGATAGGATGGTGATGAGGCCGGGCTGGGGACTGGCTCTAATTCATTGTCCTTCCAAGGACAAAATGGTCCTTTTTTTTCCCCTTTCTTTTCATTCTTCTTTCATCTACATTATTTTTTTTTACCACCGCGTTAGTTAACTTTTCGCTCATCACAGAAATGGTAATGAATTCTTTAATTTCGTTAATGACGATTTTCTTAAACTACGGTTTATTGTTTTTTTTTTATTTATAGATTTTTTCATTCGGTTTTAAACTTCATAATTTACTTAGCGTTTTTTTTATCGTTTCCATTCTATTTTCATACGCTAGGGAGAGGAGATGGTGATGGTGGGGTGGTGGTGATGGAGGGGTGGTGGTGATGGTGATGGTGTGATGTAGTTCAGCTAGGCTTGTGAGGTCTCTGGGGAGACCTAATTTAACCAATTATATGGTCACCTTGCCTTGGCAAATGTCTGTCAGAGCCACGCCTTGTCGGCTTAAGACTGAGGTCTTTTGTTCTGGACGGCGTCAGACCTCGGCGTCAGATCAACACCACGTGTGCACACCTCATTGTGGAGGGTGCTTGGACCACCATAAAAGCCCAAGGAAGAGCATGATCAGGAGATTCGAGCGGAGCTGCTGCTGGGGTGCAGAGCTCCTGAACAGAGACTTTGAGCGGAGCTGCTGCTGGGGTGCAGGGCTCGGGAGAAGGCTGCTGAAGTCTCTGGAGGAGACTGTTGGAGGCATTGGGCAGAGTACTGGCTTGGCGCAGTACTCGTGCTGTGTAGGTCTTGGGACCTGGGGCTTAGTTCCTGTGATGAACTGCCCTCGGAACTATACTGTAAGTTACATTAATTTTGGTCAAGTTAATTGTATTCCGTCTCACTGCTTATATGTACCATCCCATTTATCTAAACCACAATAATGTTCTCCTGTTCCCAAATATATTATTGTACAAGGACTTAATAATAAACTGTGTTTGAGTAGAATAGTAATATTCACTGTCCCCGTTATTTATTCTTATTTCCATTTATTTATGTTTAGTTAAAGTAGTGAGAGGGTGAGTAGTGTGGAGTGGTGGGTAGAGTAATGAGAGGTGAAGTTGTAGTCACCAGTGACCTCACATTACCTACCAACCTCCGCTAATCATCTCTCCTACCACTTCGCCTGCCTACTGACTCCCCTACTCCCATATTCCCCACTTATATCCCTTACGTTCCAATATCCCCCTACATGACAATGGTGGGGTGGTGGTGATTTTGGGGTGGTGGTGATGGTGGGGTGGTGGTGATGGAGGGGTGGTGGTAATGGTGGGGTGGTGATGATGGAGGGGCGGTGGTACTGGAGGGGTGATGGTGGTGACGGAGGTGTTCTGGTGATGGAGAGGATGTGATAGACGGGGTGTGTAGGGGTAGTGAAGATGGGCTGCAATGATGGAATGGTGGTAGTGAAGGAGAAGCTTTGGTGATGAACGGGTGTTGTGATAAGTGTGTGGTGATGATAGATGGGTGGTGGTAATGGAGGAATGGTGTTGATATAGAGGTTGTAGTGATGGTGAGGTGGTAGTGATAGTGGTTTTGTGGAGACAAAGGAGGTGGCTTTGATAACGGGATAGTGGTGATAAATAATGGTCTTAAAAATTCGGTATGGGGAATCTCTCTAAAGAGAAGGATTGGAAAGGGCACTAGTGTCCTATAACGGGCACTAGTGTCCGTTATAGGGTATGGAAGTCGCCAGGCCCACTGTAGGGAATGGTGGTTGATCATCCATCTGTGAGGGACGGGAGTCGTCAGGCCGTCTATGGATAAATCCCCCAGGTAAATCCCTCTGTGAGTAACTACTTAAGCGTAAGTCCTTCCACCAATATTTCCTTGGATCCAGTGTGTCGCCTCTCTTTTCCCCACCCACTTCAACCCTCTTCTCACTCTTCCCCACCCACTCCAACCCTCTTCTCTCACACTTCCCCACCCACTTCAACCCTCTTCTCACTCTTCCCCACCCACTTCACCCGTCTTCTCACTCTCTTCGCCACCCACTCCTACCCTCTGCTCACTCTCTTCCCCACCCACTCCAACCCTCTTCTCACTCTCTTCCCCACCCACTCCAACCCTCTTCTCACTCTCTTCCTTACCCACTCCAACCCTCTTCTCACTCTTTTTCCCCACCCACTCCAACCCTCTTCTCACTCTCTTCCCCACCCACTCCAACCCTCTTCTCACTCTCTTCCCCACCCACTCCAACCCTCTTCTCACTCTCTTCCCCACCCACTCCAACCCTCTTCTCACTCTCTTCCCCACCCACTCCAACCCTCTTCTCACTCTCTTCCCCACCCACTCCAACCCTCTTCTCACTCTCTTCCCCACCCACTCCAACCCTCTTCTCACTCTCTTCCCCACCCACTCCAACCCTCTTCTCACTCTCTTCCCCACCCACTCCAACCCTCTTCTCACTCTCTTCCCCACCCACTCCAACCCTCTTCTCACTCTCTTCCCCACCCACTCCAACCCTCTCTTCACCTAACACAATCACTACCCACCCGTGTACCCCGAACGGGCAATATTGCTCTTTTTTTATATTGTGGTCTCTTACCCAATCAACCCTCCTCTTCATTCTCTCTTTTATTCCTTTCTTCCTCGATTAGAACATATATTCTCGCTTTTATTTACCTAGATATATTATGGGGATATTTTCACTGTAAAACACTTTGAACTCGGTGAAAAAATGGGCCTCAGTATGTGTGATTTCATTGCACTTTCCATATTGAATTAGACAAAATATTGGCTCGTCATAACAAATGATTATATATAACAAGTAGAGTTGAGGACAATGTTTACAACAATCCGTAAAACGATGAAAATACAGAAAGCTTTAGTTTTCAGTGGTGTTTATAATTGTGTCAAGGTGTTGTGCTTTTAGACTGAGAAAAATTTCTTAGTTATAACAGTTATAAGGAGACAACACAAAAGTGTTTCCTTAAAAAAAAAAAAAATATTGATGGTAGGAATGCATATAGGTAAAAAAATTCAAATGTGACGCAAATGTAAATTAGTGAATTGAAACAAGGTGATGTAGCTTTTGAAGTTAGTGTTAAGATCAAGATAGCTTACACGACATTATATTATTTTATGTCGTAACATGTAAAGATCGTGTTTCACCAACCAATTGTATTGTGAAGCTTTTATATGCATTGTAAATTTACATTGATACCATGCAAAATATTCTTCATTGCAACAACCCAGGAATAATAGTGAGATAATACTCTGGCAAGAACATAGTATGGGATGAATGAATAATCAACACACACAAATAAGCCGCACATAAGAGAGAGAAGCTTACGACGACGTTTCGGTCCAACTTGGACCATTTACAATGTCACAAAGTAGTAAGCTTCTCTCTTTTATGTGCGGGTTATTTGTGTATAGTTCCAGTCCCGGTATTTTGCCTTTTTTTGTTATTAATGAATAATCAATTTTTAATCATATAATTGTTTATAATACACAAGCTAAAACACATATATAAAGCACATATTAATACATTTCACAGTAAAAAGTAATCTCAAACCATCAACATAAAAACACACACACATGGGTAATGCAGATCACATATAAATTGTGTTTTTGTTTTTTTTTGTTTTTCACTTAAAATATGGCTATTAATCAATTTACTATTATCACGGAAAAACTAATTTATAAAATCTTGTGATCACTTTAAAAAAAAAATATTTAAAATCTAAAGAGTGACTTTAACAAGTTAATACAATATGATCCAATAAAGCTGCATCTCGAGTGTTACACATCAAATCGGTGGTCTATGGTTGGATTGCATCTGATCTGCAATTAGAGAGGGACATACGTATCAAACCTTATACTTGTAGACGGTGAAAAGGCTCTTGATCTGAGGAATTAGATCTGTGTCCTTCCTCAGACTGAACCTAATTACCCCAAATCACCCCCCTTTTCCTATCCCTCCCCATCCCTCTTTTCCCTTTCCTCCTCCCCCCCATCCCTCTCCTATTCCCTTCCTATTTTCAGCCTTTGGGATTCTTTCCACAAGAACTCTAGTTTCAAAGCAGGGAAAAGGGTACCGTAGTCAATCCCATTCTGTTGAGGTCCTTGGCGGTGGTATAGTTTGCCGTGGAATCTGGATCACCTGGAGGTGTCCCGATCCCTTTCTAGTTGGCTTTGGGTGTCTTTTGGGTGATGGGTATATCTCTGGAGGCTGCTTGTCGGATTCCAGGGGATAATGGCCAAAGGAGGTATGCTTTGTGGCGGGTGTCCGGCTGCCCTCTCTCTTGTCCACCGAGGTGGCTTGGTGGATGTGAGGTTGTAATGCCAGATTGCTGGTTTACTGGCATGAAGGGTAGGGTATGGTACGGGTTCCATGCCGCATCTGCACTGCTTAGTGTGCTGGAGTCCTCTTGAGCTCGGAGGGGGATTTACAGCCCTTTGTTTGCCTCCTAGGAGCTATTCCTCCATGTTCCCCCGTTTATTAATTTTTTTTTATCAACAAAATAAAAAGAAAGTAGTGACATTAGCATGGAGTCCTAAATACATGAACCTGCTCCTCCCGGGCCACTTACTGATACCGCACGCTGTTTCGACCCTGCCTCGTTATTTGACCACTATGAACATTTCTAATGCCTCTGTAGCTATTGCTGGTGCCTTTTCGTCACCCGCTTCAGGTACAGGGGTTTCGAGTGACTTGATACCTCTGACCTCCGCTCTTTTTTGACCTCCTCAATTCTTATAGTCATTCTGCCCCATACCATTTTCCAACAGAATATCCAGACATGTTGCAATGACATTCTGGAACAGCTTGAACTCCAAGACCTCCCAGTCCTCAAAGTAGACACTTTCGTCCTCCCTGCCTGCATGCAGAGACAATGCCCTTGCAATGCAGCTCGTTTAACTTTTGACTGCCGTGAGCTCCCGTCTTCATACTGCGGGACACCGTTTACAAGTTCGAAAGGTGATCCCTACACCGCAACATTGTAGAAATTGCTGGCATTTTGGTCATCCAGCAAAATATTGCAGGTCCATGGCCGAATGCCCAGTCTATGGTGCAGACGACCATACAATACGTCTTGTAGTCTACCTCCCTCTTGCCTTAACTGTAATGAGGTTCACTCATCTTACTCTCGCCGTTGCTGAGTTTACTTAAATGAGCATGAAATCAGTTGTCTCAGAGGCAGAAGGCTTCCCATATGCTATGGCAATCTCTCATCTGTGCCTCCAAGGAGACTTCGCAATATTTCTTATTCTCGAGTTACTAAACGTCCCCCCTCCTCTGTGGTCACCCCTTCCACAGTCACCCCTGTCTCTAATTCTTTTGCTGTCCTGGACTCAGGGATTCCTAACTCGGCACCTCATTCTGTTTTCACCTCTTCCTCTTCTCACTCACAAGTTTCTCTGTCTACAAGACCTCGTACAACACCTACTCGCCATCGCCCCTCTCCTCGATAGCCCAAAACATCCCCATTGTTAAAATCTCCTTTAAATTAACCCCTCCTTCTCATCTGCAACCTTCACAATTTTCCTTCCCACTCTCTGTACCCGGTTCTTTACCTCTAACTGGCTCTCTTATGAGTGTTGAGGTTCATCCTCCTCCTCGTACAGTACCTTCTTCCCCTGTCCCCTCCCAAGTTTCTTCCTCTTCTGCACCCTCACATGCTTCTAGTTCCCTCTATCCTTTCGTCGCCTTCCCCTACTTTCGTACAGTCCATCGTCACCCCGATCTTTACTCACCCTCCTTCTTCCATCTCCTATATTGCACCCCATACAACGTCCTTGTCCTCTGAAACACTTGAAGCTATCTCAGAATATACTGAGGAGACTAAAACCATTGATAGACATCGATCCTCCACCTGTTCCTTCTCTTCAATCTTCTCCATCTGCACAACTCCTTTGTTCACAGCGTCCCAATCCTTCGCTGCTTAAAAGTTTTCTGCTGCCTCCGCAAGTGGACTTTTCTAACCCTACTAGTCCGTAGATATCTCTACCTTTAGATGTTTTGTATCTTTCTCTTCGCAAATCATGGCTTATTTACAGTGGAATATTCGCGGCCTCAGAGGTAACTGGGTTGAGCTTCTGGTGTTGCTCTCCCGGTTTTCCCTTGTTTGTGTTTACAAGAACCCAAATTACGCTTGGCTGTTATCCATCCGATCTCGGGCTATCATTTATTATATTCGTCGGATCCTTTTCCCGATGGAACCTTTAATGAGACTGCACTTCTTATACGCACCAGTATTCAATACCATTAGCTCTTTGTTCATACTTCGCTGCATTACACTTCAGCCAGTATCCACTTGAATAAGTGATATACAATCTGTTCTTTATATCTTTTCTTCTTGTGCATTATCTATCCCAGATGTTGCATTTCTCATTTCTTCCTTACCCCCACCACTTCCGTTACTTGGCTGTTTTAATAACCACAATTTCCTCTGCGGGGGTCTCCTTGTGACTCCCGCGGAATTCAGTTGGAGGCTTTTCTCGCTTTACTACTCCTCCATGTTTTAAATACGGGTACTCCCACCCATTTTGATCCTCGTACTCATTCTCTCTCTTGTATCGATCTCTCGGTCTGCTCTTCCTCAACTGTACTAGATTTCACCTGGTCTGTCCTCTCGGACTTGCATGACGGTGATCATTTCCCAATCATTCTTACTTCTCCTTCGTATTCACCACCTCCTCATAGCCCACGCTGGCATTTTGACCAAGCAAATTGGGACCTTTACTCGCATCTAACTGCTTTTAGTGAAGCTCCTTCTTCGTCCTCCATTGATTAACTTTTCTCGGCCTCAGTTTCAACCACAGCTTCACATTCTATACCCCTAACCTCGGGAAAGCATTCTCAGAAGTGCGTGCCTTGGTGGTCTCCTGATTGTGCTCGGGCAGTATGTTTGAAATGCACTGCGTGGGACAGGTACCAGTACAATAGAACCTCAAAGAGACTCCTTGATTCTATGCAGAAGAGAGCGATCGCGCGCCGTGTCATCCGTGACGCTAAACGCACTAGCTGGCGGGATTGTGTTTCTACCGTCACTTCGGCTCTCTCAATGAGTGCAGTCTGGAAAAAAGTACGGAAACTGAGTGGTAAATACTCTCCTGACCCGGCTCCTGTTCTTTGGGTTGCCGGTGTTGATATCGCAAACCCTCTTGATGTTGCCACCAAAATTGGTAATTAACTTGTTCGTGTATCTCAGGGGCTTCATCTATGCCCCTCGTTTCGTTCCTCAAAGTCTGCCAGAGAGTTAGAGCCCTTAAACTTTTCTTCTATCAGAGAAGAATCTTATAATGTGCCTTTTACAGTTCATGAACATTCTCAGTTTGCCGATCATCGGCAGCTGGGCCTGATGGCATTTTTATTTGTATTCTACATCAGTCAGCCCTTGAAGTCCTCTTATGATTCTTTAATCTTATTTGGTCACAAGGAGTTCTTCCCCGGCTGTGGAAATCTACCATTGTTCTCCCTTTCTGTAAACCGGGTACTACAGGACATGATGCCTCCCACTATCGTTCCATTGCTCTTACCAGTGCAGCTTGCAATGTGATTAACATCTGGTAAATAGACGTTTGATATGGTATTTAGAGACACACAACAGTCTCTCCACTCGTCAATATGGCTTTCGTAAGGGCTTTTCTACCATTGACCCCATACTAAGCTTAGGTACGTATGTCCGTAATGCCTTTGCCAATAACTACTCAGATATCGCAATCTCTTTTGGGCTTGAGAAGGCATATGACACAACTTGGAAGTATAATATCTTGGCCCAAGCCCACTTCTTAGGCCTCTGGGGCAGTCTACCATTTTTCCTTAAGAACTTCTTAACTCTAAGACATTTCTGTGCTGGGGCTAATAATATGCTCTCCCCGGACTTTGCCCAAGCTAATGGTGTTCCCCAATGGTGTGTTCTGAGCACAACACTTTGTCTACTTTCTATAAATGATCTGGCTTCTTTTCTTCCATCCAATATTTGAGCGCTCTTTGTTGATGACTTACAGCGTGTGCAGGCGCTGACTGTCGCCTCATTGCAGTTTCTATCCAGGACTCAAAAAATCGTAATGACACGATTGCAAATAAACCATACCCCCGGCCGGGATTGAACCCGCGGTCATAGAGTCTCAAAACTCCAGCCCGTCGCGTTAGCCACTAGACCAGCTAGCCACAATAAGATTCATCCAACTAGGTATATTTCTACACCATAGGAAAGTTAGCACAGGCACCTCTGTGACCACAAATGCAAGTTTTTACAGACGAATCTCCAGCTAGCGTGGCCGTGACGAACTCTAGCTCAAGTCCCTTCACTGCCGTCAACATGACGGCAGAGATTCGTCTGTAAAAACTTGCATTTGTGGTCACAGAGGTGCCTGTGCTAACTTTCCTATGGTGTAGAAATATACCTAGTTGGATGAATCTTATTGTGGCTAGCTGGTCTAGTGGCTAACGCGACGGGCTGGAGTTTTGAGACTCTATGACCGCGGGTTCAATCCCGGCCGGGGGTATGGTTTCTCTCCAGTATGCGGTCAACCGTGTTCACAATTGGGCCACCATTCATGGATTTAAATTGTCTAGTACTAAAACTCACCAAATTGCTTTCACTGGACGTTCTGTCCTCTCTGATCATCCATTGTACCTATATGGCTCGCGTATCCCAGAACGTTATACTGTCACGTTTCTCGGCCATCTGTTTAACTGTAGGTTATGCTGGAAAGCTCACATTACCTCTCTGAAGGCAACTTGTCATAGCGGGTCGAAGCTCCTTAAAACCCTCGCTCATCTTTCATGGGGAGCTGATCGTAGAACTCTCCTTCGACTACATTCAACCCTAATTTTATCGAAAGTCGATTATGGCGACTAGATATATTCAGCGGCCTCTCCTATGCAAAGGCGAATATTCCATCTTGTCTGATCGCCATGATGCTCATTGCCTCCGCAGTTATGTTTATTATGTGGCGCTCTCATGACCTCCGCAATCCTTCCATATATAGGATAGTCACTGATATTAGTAGACGTTCTTTATTTGTTCGTCGCCCCTGTTCACTCTGTCCCTTTTTTCTTTGCCTACATTCGCTCCTATCTTCTCTTCAGTTACCACCTTTCTATGTTCATGTAGTATCTCACTTTTCCCTACCCCGTTGGGAAGTTCCGACAGTTCGTGTCTGTTCTTTCTCACTGCCATGCATGATAGCCCAACTGCCTACAGTGGCATCTCGCACTCTCTTAACCACGTCCGATCTCATTCTCATACCATCGCAGTGTATACCGATGGTTCCAAGTCTTCTGATGGCATCGGATTCGCAGCAGTATTTCCGGACAGCATCGTGCTAGGGCATTCATTATCCCTCGCTAACATTTTTATGGCTGAATTGTATGCCATTCTCGTACAACTTATCCATATTGCATCTATGCCTGTGTTACCATTTGTGGTCGTTTCAGAGTCCCTTTGTGGTTTACAGGCTATATGAAAATTTGATACACATCATCCCCTGGTTCTTCATATGCAACTCTGGTTATGCCGTATCTCTAGCAAGCCATGTTGACGTACAGGGCAATGAACAGGAAGACATTGCTGCGCGGTTAGCAGTATATGACCTCCCAGTTTCATATAGAGGTGTTCCATTCACAGACTATTTTGCTGTAATTGCTACCCACCTTTGCATCGGTCACACTCTTCTTACCAGTGTCTCATGGAGAGGCGCCCTGTTCCACTCTGAGAATTGTCAGGTTCCAGTTTCTGTTAGCCACATTCTGTTGGCTTGCCCACTCTATCAACAAGCACGCAGAATTTACCTCCAACGTCTTCACCACTCTACTGCCCTTACTCTACCTTCCCTTCTTGTTGATGGACCTTCCTTTAACCCAAACTCTCTCACTGACCTTTTAACAGCAACTGGTTTACTGCACAAACTCTGATGATGATGCCTCTAGTACTCCTCACAGCCCTTTCTACCTCAGTTTCTTGCTACCCTTTACCCCAGCACTATCCACTGCCCGGCTGCACATCCCTCTCCCTCTTGCTACTCAATACCCCTGTATCCTCCTCAGCCCGGCAGCGCTATATGACCCTAGCAGATTCAGCGCTTCTTTTTTATTATAATAATTTTGTGATATAAACTTTGCTCTTCCCCAATAACACTTCTATTTAACATAACCGGTAACTCCATGTCCCTTTTCTGTCATATGACTTTAAATCATTTATGATGAAGACAGTAGGTTTATCAAATATTTTCTTTGTCACACACTTAGAATTTTTCACAAATAGCTTCAAACATGAAACTCCATGCCCAAGTGTGTTTATCATTATATACATTTACTAGTTGTTGTAATGGTGCGACCTAATTGCAAACATTATAATATCGTAATGTATGTATATTTTATCTTTCAGCGTCTGCATTGTCCTCTTTGCTATAGAATATATTTGGTAATATTATTATAAGCAAAACCAAGATTAAAACCCACGAAAATATTTCCTAATATTCCTACTAGTAAAATAATCCTTAACACTCTCATTCAGGAGTTCTGACCCTTTATCTCTGAAGAGATATATGACAGATCCTTAGGGTTTTCCAAAAGGCTTTTCAGTTCTTCTTAAGTGCTTGTAACATATTTGTTCTTCATTAATTCATCTAGTATATATTGTGAGTAGACATAAATATGTTGGGAGGGTACCGTGGAGATATGATGGTTGGAGATAAACACACTTGTTGGGTTGTATTCACTGTATTAGCAGAGGTGTGAGAGGGGAGTGGCCGGGCCTGCCTGTAGCCACCTGTAGTCTATCTGTGAACTGAGAGAGGGGCAGCGTGTCTGTTGCTCACATGTGGCATCACGTAACGTCACATGCTAGCCGCTGGGCCTAACTGAGCAGGGAGCCTAAATGTATACATGGGTGATACAATCTACAATATACTACACAAGCATATGTATAGGGAATTCAGTAGCTATACTGACAGCTCGGTCATGTTACGTATGCCGTCTCGACATACCATACTCTACAGGCTGAACAGGCAGGTGGCTCTGGGCTGATTCTATACAATAGCAAAGACATAGATAACTTAGAACTAATCACAGAAATAGTTATGGGATATATTCAGTTGAATGGACATTGGAATGGATGTCATATTAACGAATGGTGATTTACGTAATGGATGGTATCATAATGCATTACGAATTATAGTAACAAATCACACTACAATAAAAGAATTGATCGATCGATCTGTATTCAAGCACTCTACTGATTCTGAGGAAGAACATATATTTACAAAGGTGAAAGTAATTAACAGCAAAGGCAGAGCAGGCGCACACAGATCATTACTGCTAAATCTCAGAATTTGGATGGAACGTGAACACAAAAAATTGTTTGAAAACTGATCAGCTAATAATAAAACACACAAAGGATCTGTTCTTTATTACTGGAGGAATGAACAAACTCGGGGGAGTGGATGACTCTCCCAGGTTGAAAAAAGTAACACTATAACGCACAGTATGAGCAAGGAAGAATGGATCTACTGTCTCTCACTGCAAGCACAGGGAAAAAAAATGAGCACGGCCTACAGTACTGATATTCCTTCTGAGTTGAACACTGACACGAGGTATCAACTGTTAAGAGACTGCACTTACAAATGTTAACAACATGTGAAGATTACTCGAGAAATAGCTTTTTACATTGCAAGGATTACTGTCAACTATGATAGTATCACCATCTGGAACATAAGGAACAACAACAACACTCAAGTGAGCACACTAGCCACAAAAACGTCTTTCTGCAATGGCTTGTGACATCAGCAAGGGATAGCATAACTCATTGCAATGACGTTCTTGCAAAGTATCCCCTGGGAGGAGTGACTATTTGAACAAGTCACCATCGCAGGGATAGTCTCAGCACCCAGGGTTGTCAGAGGATCCTCTGAAACCCAAGATAACTGTACACTATCCTGCGTGCAAAATACTGTGGCTGGATTCCAGACAGGAGTGACAGTCTTACTAGTGTCTGGCCACTCGGCTATGTTAATAAGTAATTCACTGATCTATAGGAACTTAATCTGAACTTCACATTTCGCAGCACTGCGACAAATCTCAGATACAAGCTGTGAGAACAAGCACATTGCTCAAGGGCTAGGTATTGTCTTTCAGTCAGTAAGGGAATATTAGGACTGTGGGCTGATTCATATTTACTTTCACTGGCATGATACACTAAGTGAGCAAGCAAAAGTAACTGGGACATCTTCTCAGGGAACTTACTCAAGGACATAAAGCAAGAATAACAAAGGGAATATATGACACATTAAACTTAAATGGGGAGAAAATACTTAGATATTGTGCATAAGTAAAGAGAATGCATAAGAGACACTGCAGAATAAGGAAACTCACATAAGCACACAACTGGAGAAGGCAATTGTTATTGTTATAATCAAGGGGGAAGCGCTAAACCCGGAGGATTATACAGCGCCTGGGGGGGATGTGGAAGGCATTCAGGCTTAATCCTGGGAACTGGAGCACAGATCTAATTCCCTAAATCAAGAGCCCCTCACCAACATCAAGGAACCTTCCTTGAGGGGTGGAGAAGGCAAAGCAACACTTTGATAATCAAGAGAAATTGTACTTTACCCAGATAAAATTTTCTTAAATTTACTTTAATTTGAATTAATGGCACAGTGAGTTGTCTTTGCTCTCAATTCAATATAGAAATTCAGCAATAAATGATAAATAAAAAAAAATGATAAAATAGTCAATAAATCTTGTGCAAAATAAAAATAGACTGGGAAAGCAATTCTCTAAAAAAAAAAAAAAAAGATTAAGTGACACACAAAAGTAAAGTATTATGAACAGAACACAAGAAATGTAAAACTGAAATCACAGAATATTGCAATGAAATAAACTGTAGTAATGTTGCAAATAACAATTACTAATCAAAAATTACTGCACAACACTACATAAAAAAATTCTGAAAGAAAAAAAAATAATGGCAGCACAATTGCACAAATCATTGCAAAATAAATCGACACTGCGATAATAAAAAGAATGCACACAAGAAAAATCAGTTTACAAAAACAATAAAAATGATCAAGGAATGAACTGATTGAACACTTTAACTCTTAAATGCAGCTTTACTTTAAAAAAAGATAAAACTGCACTAAGAGTGAATTTATTCAATGAAATATGAACAATATTAATAAAAATAAAGGATATAAAATACAAAACAGATAAAGGTTAACACTTACAATAGTGCAGCAACACAAACATCAATATGAACAATACTATAATAATTTTCTTGCAATAAGGTCTTGTGTTGACAAAATTGATAACAAATATCACTATTGTCACACCAAAAAATCACTTAGGTTTAATAACATAATTCTTAACATCAATGGTATATAATATCGACAAGTTGAATCATTAGACACAAGTGCAACAACTGGGTAACTTTCTTATGTAGACGTTTCACCAGCCAGTGGCTTTATAAGTACAATACATGGACAAAAACAGAAGACTGAAGATGTTGAAGATGAGGAAATCAGTCCCTCAGGAAGTGGGCTTATATATTGGAGGTTCTTTTGGTACAAAATTATTAATTTTTAAAATAAATGGAAAAAAATATATTTCTTGCTAATTGCCCAATTTTACCTATTCGGCATGACTTATATATATATATATATATATATATTATATATAAAATCATGCCGAATAGGTAAAATTGGGCAATTAGCAATAATTCACTTAAATTTAGTCCTTTCTAAAAATATTTCTTATATGTTTACAGTTTTTTTTAATTTATGTTAATGCAAAAATTAATAATTTTGTACGAAAAGAACCTTAGAAAACTTACCTAACAAGCGCAATTTAATTTAGCCTAACCCAACTAAATATATTTTAGATAAGTTTACAATAATTTAATATACAAATACAATGAAATATATATTTTTACGTTAGGTTCAGAATGATTTTTACGATATTATTGCATATACAAAATTTCACTTGCCTTATTCGGCAAGAAGAACGTTGCTATTTAAGCCAAAATTGCAAGTTTTACCTATTCGGCACGACATTATATATATATATATATATATATATATATGTGTGTGTGTGTGTATATATAAATAATGTCGTGCCGAATATGTAAAACTGGTCAATTAGCAAGAACTCATTTAAAATTAAGTCCTTTCTAAAATTTTCTCTTATACGTTTAAAGATATTTTTTTCATTAATGTTAATGTAAAAATTTATAATTTTGCACCAAAAGGAACTTAGAAAACTTACCTAACCTTGTTATAACAAGCGCAGTTTATTCTAGCCTAACCCAACTAAATATATTTTAGATTTGTTTACAATAATTTAATACTAAACAAACAGTGAAATAATTTTTTTTCGTTAGGTTCAGAATGATTTTGGCGAAATTATTGCATACACAAATTTTCACTTGTCCTATATGGCAAGATGAACGTTGCTATTTAAGCCAAGATCGCAAGTTCTGCCTATTCGGCAAGACATATATATATATATATATATATATATATATATATATTTTTTAATCACACTGGCCGATTCCCACCAAGGCAGGGTGGCCCGAAAAAGAAAAACTTTCACCATCATTCACTCCATCACTGTCTTGCCAGAAGGGTGCTTTACACTACAGTTTTTAAACTGCAACATTAACACCCGTCCTTCAGAGTGCAGGCACTGTACTTCCCATCTCCAGGACTCAAGTCCGGCCTGCCGGTTTCCCTGAACCCCTTCATAAATGTTACTTTGCTCACACTCCAACAGCACGTCAAGTATTAAAAACCATTTGTCTCCATTCACTCCTATCAAACATGCTCACGCACGCCTGCTGGAAGTCCAAGCCCCTCGCACACAAAACTTCCTTTACCCCCTCCATCCAACCTTTCCTAGGCCGACCCCTACCCCGCCTTCCTTCCACTACAGACTGATACACTCTTGAAGTCATTCTGTTTCGCTCCATTCTCTCTACATGTCCGAACCACCTCAACCCTTCCTCAGCCCTCTGGACAACAGTTTTGGTAATCCCGCACCTCCTCCTAACTTCCAAACTACGAATTCTCTGCATTATATTCACACCACACATTGCCCTCAGACATGACATTTCCACTGCCTCCAGCCTTCTCCTCGCTGCAACATTCATCACCCATGCTTCACACCCATATAAGAGCGTTGGTAAAACTATACTCTCATACATTCCCCTCTTTGCCTCCAAGGACAAAGTTCTTTGTCTCCACAGTCTCCTAAGTGCACCACTCACCCTTTTCCCCTCATCAATTCTATGATTCACCTCATCCTTCATTGACCCATCCGCTGACATGTCCACTCCCAAATATCTGAATGGATTCACCCCCTCCATACTCTCTCCCTCCAATTTGATATCCAATCTTTCATCACCTAATCTTTTTGTTATCCTCATAACCTTACTCTTTCCTGTATTCACTTTTAATTTTCTTCTTTTGCACACCCTACCAAATTCATCCACCAATCTCTGCAACTTCTCTTCAGAATCTCCCAAGAGCACAGTGTCATCAGCAAAGAGCAACTGTGACAACTCCCACTTTGTGGGATTCTTTATCTTTTAACTCCACGCCTCTTGTCAAGACCCTCTCATTTACTTCTCTTACAACCCCATCTATAAATATATTAAACAACCACGGTGACATCACACATCCATGTCTAAGGCCTACTTTTACTGGGAAATAATTTCCCTCTTTCCTACATACTCTAACTTGAGCCTCACTATCCTCGTAAAAACTCTTCACTGCTTTCAGTAACCTACCTCCTACACCATACACCTGCAACATCTGCCACATTGCCCCCCCCTATCCACCCTGTCATACGCCTTTTCCAAATCCATAAATGCCACAAAGACCTCTTTAGCCTTATCTAAATACTGTTCACTTATATGTTTCACTGTAAACACCTGGTCCACACACCCCCTACCTTTCCTAAAGCCTCCTTGTTCATCTGCTATCCTATTCTCCGTCTTACTCTTAATTCTTTCAATAATAACTCTACCATACACTTTACCTGGTATACTCAACAGACTTATCCCCCTATAATTTTTGCACTCTCTTTTGTCCCCTTTGCCTTTATACAAAGGAACTATGCATGCTCTCTGCCAATCCCTAGGTACCTTACCCTCTTCCATACATTTATTAAATAATTGCACCAACCACTCCAAAACTATATCCCCACCTGCTTTTAACATTTCTATCTTTATCCCATCAATCCCGGCTGCCTTACCCCCTTTCATTTTACCTACTGCCTCACGAACTTTCCCCACACTCACAACTGGCTCTTCCTCACTCCTACAAGATGTTATTCCTCCTTGCCCTATACACGAAATCACAGCTTCCCTATCTTCATCAACATTTAACAATTCCTCAAAATATTCCCTCCATCTTCCCAATACCTCTAACTCTCCATTTAATAACTCTCCTCTCCTATTTTTAACTGACAAATCCATTTGTTCTCTAGGCTTCCTTAACTTGTTAATCTCACTCCAAAACTTTTTCTTATTTTCAACAAAATTCGTTGATAACATCTCACCCACTCTCTCATTTGCTCTCTTTTTGCATTGCTTCACCACTCTCCTAACCTCCCTCTTTTTCTTCATACATTATATATATATATATATATATATATATATATATATATAATACACACACCAATAAATTTATAACCCAATTTTTTGTATATTTTAAAATTAATAATGCAATAAAATCAAATATTTTTCAACGAGATAAAAATTCATGTAAAAATAGTCATAATGAAGAAACAATGAAAAAATGTTTGGTTCTAGGAAATAAGAATAATACGAGAGAGAGAGAGATAGGGGAAGGACATCGGATTATATAAAATGGATGTTCAGTGAAAGGACACAAATGCCACATTAGTTACATTTGTGTTCTTTTACTTAATATATTGTCGGTAATTCTACCAATATTAAAATGAAATGGATGTTGAAGGAGTTAACCTGGACAGTTCCCGACAGAGAACCGGATAACTTTCACTTCTTACAAGTGGCAGGGCAACCTCTATTTCCTATAGAGGGCGATGATACTGTCAGTGGAACGCCTTCCAACTGAACAAAAGAAACTAATGGAAAAATAAATAAATAAAGAAATGATTTAGGAAAAACAAGAAAAATGATTTGAGAATTTTACTTAAAATTTAATAATAAAAAAAATATGGCCTTCAGTTCTTGTAGTTGGGTAGGAGTAGGTATGGCCCTAGATAGTTCCTCTGATGTTATTTATGTAGGTTATCCTGGGCAGATGGTAATCCGATGTTCTGGAATCTCCTACCACTTGGATGGAGCACAAGAAGAATAGGTAAGGGCCGGTAGTAGTAGAATAATGTTAATAAGTATTATTAACACACGTCTTGCCCCTTTATCTGGCGTCTATCCTGGAAGACCACGCCAGGAACAGAGCTGACAAATAAGAGAAAATAAAACTGGTTACCCATAGTCATGATAATATAACATTTAAGAAAGAAAAAGAATGATAAATGCCAAAATCATTACTGGTAACCAGCAAACACTAGAAAAGAACAAACAGTAATACTCCTGGTAAATCACCCTACCTGATTAGGAGAAGAGTGGAGGCGAAGTGACTCTCCAAACTTCAATCCACACCAGGTAAGGTCAATATTACCAGGAGTAGAAACTTTAACAAATCGGACACCAGGAACTAGTTTTGCCCCAGCCCGCCAGAGAGGGGGGGGGTGTGCGCGCGCAACGTAACTTGCTAATGGTTCCTGGTTGCCCGAACAACCTTAACCCCACTTACACCTACTTTTCCCTCACAATACCCCCTTCCAAAACTTATGGACGGAGTCAATAAGTCAACGAACAGAGGGAAAAGCACTAAATACAACCTCGGCTCAGCCAATCTGAAAAGTGGTTTTCAGAGCCAGAAATATAAACGACTTTAAACTTATAGGGCTGAATAGCCAGAGCCCATCTCAAGAGTCTGCTATTTGACCCTTTAAAGTTCTCCAAGTACATCAGTGGCTTGTGATCAGTTTCAAGCACAAAGGGTTTACCGTATAGGTAGTATTTAAATCTACTTATACCCCATACTAAAGCATAACATTCTTTCTCCACAGTGGAATATCTTTCTTCTCTGGGCAGAAGCTTCTTACTGGCGAAAGATACTGGGAAAGGTGTCTCCTCATAATATTGAAGTAGTACAGCCCCGAGTCCAGAATGGGAGGCATCTGTTCGGAGACAAAATATTTTATTAATATCTGGTAATTTTAGGACAGGGGGGTTTGAAAATATACTCTTAATTTCTTCGAAGCTTTGGTTGGCTTCCTCAGAACAACTAAGGGGTTCCTTAACACCCTTTTTCAAATAGTCTGTAAGAACTGAAGTTAAGCTACTTAGATTTGGTACGAAATTTCTATAGAAGTTTACAGATCCAAGGAAACTTCTTAATAACTTTTTAGTAGCAGGGAACGTACTTTCTAAAACAGCTTTGGTCTTATTAGGAAGTGGTGAGAAGTTGTTATCAGAGATAATGAACCCAAGGTATTGTACCTTATGATAGCCAAGAAAGCACTTTTGTGGTTTAACTGTAAGACCATGAGTTCTTAGTCTTTTCAAAACAAGTGCTAGTGTTTTTAGATGGTCTTCCCAGACATTTGTCATGATATAAATATTATCAAAATACACTGATACATTCTTTAGATCAGAAAGAACTATTCTCATAAGCCTAATGTATGTGGCACACGCGGTAACCAAGCCGAAAGGCATTGTGCGGTATTGCATTAGACCTCTATGAGTAGGGAAAGCAGTGTATGGTTTAGAGTCTGGGTGTAATGGCACTTGATGGTATGCTTGTGAGATGTCTAATTCCGAGAAGAATTTGCAGTCATGGAATTTATACAAGTCATGATCAATTACTGGCATGGGTTCTGCATCCCATTTAGTTATAGTATTCAAATAACGAAAATCTTGTGCCAGTCGGTAAGAATTATCGGGTTTCTTAACCATAACAACTGGTGAACAGAAAGCTGATTTCGAAGGTTCTATGATGTTTAAGTTAAATAGTTTGTCAACCTCATTATCAAAAGTTTTCCGTAAGTGAACGGGAACAGGGTAGATTTTCCGCTTTACTGGTTCATGATCCGACAATTCAATCTTGTGTACAATAGTGGTGGTAAGTCCTGGTACCTCTGTGAATACGTCAGAAAATGAATTTACTAAGGCACTTGAGACTTTTGTTTATTTGACAAGTCGTTGTTAATGTTGACATTTGACTTCATTGGTGAGGGATCATGCGTTAAGATATCCAGTAGTTCCTTCGATTCTGTAAAAGACTCGTCATCTATAATACAAACTCTACATTCGTACGAATCACCACTTGTATCCAAGCTGAAAGAAGAAGTATCTTCGTCAAAGGCATTTACGCAAAGATTAACTTCTCTTCTATGGTACCGTTTCAAAATATTGACGTGATACATTCTCTCTCTACCCTTGACATCCAAGATATAATCTACCTTATTGCAGACCTTCACTACTTTATACGGTCCGCGCCATGTAATTAGCAATTTGTTGGATTTGTCAGGTAGGAGAACTAAAACTTCATCACCAACATTAAACGTACGCTTGGAGCTTTTATGGTCAAAATAGGTCTTGTACGTTTCCATAGACATCTCTAGGTTTTTACTGACCAAATCGGCGGTTTCTTCCAACCTTTCCCTTAGATCTAAAAGAAACTGATAGCTGTTTTGAACCTCAGGTTTGATATCTTTGGACCAAAGTTCATTCAAAATAGATAGTGGACCACGAGCTTGTCTCCCATAAAGCAATTCAAAAGGGGAATAACCAAGAGAATCACTTGGAATCTCGCGCATTGCGAAAAGAGCACATGGTAAAAATCTATGCCAGTCCGTTGGTTTAAGAATACATAGTTTTTTTAGTATTGACTTTAGGATGGCATGTTGTCGCTCCACTCTTCCGTTACACATCGGATGGTAAGGTGTAGTGAAAAGAGGTTTAACACCCACAAGTTGATAAACGTGTTCCATTAATTCTGAAGTGAATTGTGCCCCTTTGTCAGACAGAATTTCACGAGGTATACCTACACGTGAAAAAATAGAAAATAAGGCTTCTGCGACTTCTATGGACGTAATGGATTTTAAGGGTACCGCCTCTGGGAAGCTGGACGCGTAGTCAATCATAGTTAAAATATATTTATGACCTCCTGATGAGCGAGGTGTGATAGGACCAACTATATCTACTGCAACCCTTGCAAAAGGGACTGAGAAAATTGGCATCTTTACCATAGGAACTCTCCTAGTTCTACCCTTCTGCGTGGAAAGTTGACATACGTGACATGATCTGCAGTACTTATAGATGTCAGCGGACATGCTAGGCCAGAAATATAGGTCCTTGATTTTATTATAGGTCTTCCTATGTGAAAAATGGCCAGAGACTGGCAAGTCATGAGAAATCTTTAAAATGGTTTCACGGCAATCCTGCGGAATGACTAACAGGCTTCGACCAACGTCATTGGGTTTGTCCGCAGACACTATAGTCTTGTACAAAAGATCGTGTTTGAACTCAAACTTGTAAGAAAATTTCTTTCTCTGGGTCACCTTGCCATTTAAAGCTAACTTCCGAGATTCCTCTAAGGAAGGACAAGTCTTTTGAAGACCCTCCAAATCTATACGAGACAGCTCGATTGGCTTTCCTTTGGAAAGAACTAATGGGTGGATAGGTTTTACCTTAGACTGAGCTCTGGTAACGACGTTAATCGAGTCTAGTTGTTGTATAGATTGTGCCACACGTAGTTTTCCACTGGCGTCTGCGTTGTCCAGTTCAAGTGACTGACTTACTAAAGGTGTTACCGGAGTTTTGTAACCATCAGCTCTCTGATTTAGGTTACCCAACTGAATCTCATCTGGAACTATCTGTGAAGAAACAGAGATATTAGGTTCCAACCCTTCCTTGGAAACTCCAAATTCCAAACAGTCCTTCTCAGATGGGAAAGTAGCCCCTTGTATGTTCCCAACCAAAACAGAACATGAGGTTATCGGGGCAACTACGGCATCTACCCATCCTGAGAACCATTTGCACCTAACAAAACATCTGACTGTTGGAAAAGAATCGCTTCTTCCTAAATAGTCAGTTAATTTAGTGGACTTATAACGTGAAGAATCTAGGTTAGGGAAAAGCTTACTTGAGATAACAATACAGGAACATCCTGTGTCTCTAAGAATGGTTGACATTCATACCATTGACTGTACCTTCACTAAAAGGTGCGTTTATGTTTGATTCAGTGAAACATTTACCGACATTTTCACCTTTTTTTCTAGGACAGTCGGGCCGTCTATGACCCCACTCATTACAGTTGAAACATTTTACTGTGAAGGCCGTGGAATTCTTAGGTACGGAGGGTTTGGATCCCTCAGATTGCTTAGGCACAACAGGCTTATATCTGCTACGCTCTTTAGGGTAGTTATTATGAGCGCACGCATAGATATCAGCAGCTTGTGCCATTTCTGCAGCCGTATGAACGTTTCGTTCTTTAATGAATATTCGTAAGTCAGAGTTTACAGAAGAAAGGAATTGATCTCTTACCATCAGGTCTCGTAAAGATTCGAAATCGTGGTCAACCTCAGCACTATCAATCCACGAATCAAATAATCTGAAAAGTGTTGTTAAGAATTGCATGTAATTTTGATGAGGAGTTATTTTAATGTGTCTAAACTCCGACCTGTAATGATGAGTAGTTTTTTTGAAAGCCTGTAGTATAGCTTTCTTCAGCAGGCTATAACTAGAAATAACATCAGAGGGTAGAGTGGAATAGACGTTTAATGCTGAACCTGACAGTAGTAAGCCAAGCCTAGTAGCCCAAGAATCTACTGGCCAGTCACAGAGAGTAGCAGTACTCTCGAATCTAGTAATATATGCCGCTATGTCATCTTGTTCTGAGAAAGGTGGTATTTGAGGCATCCTAATATTAGGTTCTTGGGAAGGGTATTCTAGAACCCCTTCATCTATTTTCTGCTTAGATAGTTCTATCTTCTTGGCTTCTAATTCCAACCTTGATTGTTCTAACTCAATTTCCTTCATTTTGAAGGCTACCTCTCTGGCCTGAACTCTATCTTCTCTAGCTATCCTTTCCTGTTCGATTTTCTCCTCTCGAGCTAGTCTTTCCTGTTCCTTTTTCTCTTCAATAGCCATTTTAGCAGTAATGTAACTATCAAGGCTTTGTCCAGTAAATCCCATTTCCTTTCCAGCTTTCAACCAGAAATCTAAAGAATCCATCTTATAAAAAGAAATATTACGCACCCAACTTAAACTGACTTAATTAAAATTAACAGTAACGTCTGTTACAAAAGAGGGACACAGTCCGCACACTTTAAACTTCCCAAGGTAGAAAATGAAGTAAATATTTCTCCCTGGAAGAATACACTTGTGGGCTCAATAGCCTTCACTAAGCAAAATACACACGGTTCACACAGGAGGGGTTATTATCAAAGTTCCCCAGGTCCAACAAATAGGTAAACTTCTAAACCGAACCTTAGAACCAAACAACGGTAAGTCAACCAGACTACCAGTAATGACTTGACACCTCAACTAACTCACCCTTTTCTATCTTAAATGTTATACTCACAACCAGTTGAACCATCAGGACGATGTTGCTTCAAGAGTCGATCCTGGCAAGGTCGCCATTGTCAGTGGAACGCCTTCCAACTGAACAAAAGAAACTAATGGAAAAATAAATAAAGAAATGATTTAGGAAAAACAAGAAAAATGATTTTTGAGAATTTTACTTAAAATTTAATAATAAAAAAAATATGGCCTTCAGTTCTTGTAGTTGGGTAGGAGTAGGTATGGCCCTAGATAGTTCCTCTGATGTTATTTATGTAGGTTATCCTGGGCAGATGGTAATCCGATGTTCTGGAATCTCCTACCACTTGGATGGAGCACAAGAAGAATAGGTAAGGGCCGGTAGTAGTAGAATAATGTTAATAAGTATTATTAACACAAGTCTTGCCCCTTTATCTGGCGTCTATCCTGGAAGACCACGCCAGGAACAGAGCTGACAAATAAGAGAAAATAAAACTGGTTACCCATAGTCATGATAATATAACATTTAAGAAAGAAAAAGAATGATAAATGCCAAAATCATTACTGGTAACCAGCAAACACTAGAAAAGAACAAACAGTAATACTCCTGGTAAATCACCCTACCTGATTAGGAGAAGAGTGGAGGCGAAGTGACTCTCCAAACTTCAATCCACACCAGGTAAGGTCAATATTACCAGGAGTAGAAACTTTAACAAATCGGACACCAGGAACTAGTTTTGCCCCAGCCCGCCAGAGAGGGGGGGGTGTGTGCGCGCGCAACGTAACTTGCTAATGGTTCCTGGTTGCCCGAACAACCTTAACCCCACTTACACCTACTTTTCCCTCACAATACCCTCCAAACCCGTTTCATCTTCTCGTCAGAGAGAGATAAGGCGACTCTTGAGACGGTGCTATGGTAGAGGTTAAGATGCTGTGGTGGGGAAAATGGAAAGGTAATGAGGGTGACAGTGGTTAGTAGGGGTGGTTCGTAGGGATAGTAGGGATGTTCGATGGTGGTGGTGGGGATGGTGTGATGATATGGTGGTGGAAGTAGTGATGGAGAGTGTTGATAGTAATGAACGTGATGTGGTGATGATGCTGGGGTAGTTGTAGTGGTGGTGCGGCGGTACTATTGATCATGGGTTAGTGGTGGGATGATGGGTTAGTGGTGGTGGTGATGGTGTGGTAGATGTGGTGGTTAAACATGAGACAAAAATAAATTAGCGTAAGTTAAAACTCGTCTGACTGTTAATGTCAATAAGCTCTTCCAAAAATGTTTCTCTAGGACACCAGTCAGAATTTCTTTAATATTGTTCGTTGGCATGTTTTCACACTTACGAAAGAATCTCTTCCAGGGTAAGATTCTCCTCTAGTTTGTCTAGAGAACTTCTCTCATGCCTGAGGAATCTTCCTCTGTCTCTTGTCCAGGGTTTTGCTCTCCCTCAACCGCCGAATCTCATCCTCTTCCTCGTCTAGGTAACTGATCTCACACCTTGGGAAAACTTTCCCTATACATTGTCTAGATTACGACTTTCACACATAGGAAAGTTTAACCTTAGGAATCTTTATTGTGGAAACGTTTCGTCATACAGTGGTTTCAAACTCCTGTATTGGAATGATAAAGCCACTGTGTGGCGAAACGTTTCCATAAAAAACATTCCCCAGTGTTACACATGTGTCGAATGTATGAACTAAAGAAGCATACAGTGTAGACGAAACGTTTCGAAAATAAAGAAGCCTAATTATTGCACAGGAATCTTACATATCTACTTTTTGTTACTGGATCATGTTCCTTATTTTATACAAAGGCTAAGAATCAGTGAGTGGGCAATTATGGGTGTTTATACCTACTGTCGTTTCACCTCACTGGAGAACCTATAATCTTCGCTGTGTTTTATTCTATATAACCCTTGTTAAAATGTGTTTATACACAAGAAAGTGCTCGGGGATTTCTGGTCTGACATTTTCCAGTGAGATGCTTTTTTAAATATCTAGTCACGTGTTTTTATTGCTATTTCTTAACACCTATGCTTTATATGCCTCCCTTCTGCCACACTAATTTCTCTTCCTTTATCTCTCTATCCTATTCTTACATTACCTTGTCTCCAGTTACCGTCTCTTTCTCTCACTCTTTGACATAGCACAGGGTGTACAGAAAGGCGGGCTGGTGTGGTGTGGTCTGAGCTGAAGTTATGTTACTGGCTGGAGAGGATCATGCCCTTCCTTCCACTGGCTTACCAGCTTGTAGAAACTCCATCTTGGTATAAACCTTGGTAATAAATACCGACAAGTTGGTTTAGAAAGACACGTAAGCAAACACTATAACATATTTATTAGAAAACGTTTCGGTCCTGGGACCTTGATCACTTCTAACAATGTTAGAAGTGATCAAGGTCCCAGGACCGAAACGTTTTCTAATAAATATGTTATAGTGTTTGCTTACGTGTCTTTCTAAACCAAACTCCATCTTAATTATCAAACCTCTGGAAGATATTCACTTATTTCAGTCTTTGTTGACGCGTATATACATCTACATGTTTGCATTAATAAATAGAGTTTAATGGTTAAATCCATTCACAAACGAATTTACATAGAATTGTATACTAGAATCAGTGCCAACGAACCAAAATACCTATCATCCTTCCTAGCTACCAAACAACTTACAGGTCAGCCAACCAACCTACCTAGCTACCAAACAACTTACAGGTCAGCCAACCAACCTTTCTAGCTACCAAACAACTTACAGGTCAACCAACCAACCTACATATCCCACCGTATCTCTCTCTCTCTCTCTCTCTCTCTCTCTCTCTCTCTCTCTCTCTCTCTCTTTACTTTCATCTCCCTTTGCTTCTTTGTCCCCAACTTCGCCGCTTTCATCCACCTAGTTACCCTTCCTCATCTCTTTTCACCTTTTTGGTAGGAGCCTCTTCGTCAATTTTCCTCATCACAGCACAACATGCAACTTACAGGAACTCAACACAGGCTGTGAGGAGATGAAGCAGGGGACACTTTTTTCACCTTACCTTTGCTTATTAATTTCTGAGGTATTTTTTCTTTGCTCCGAAGGAAAAGAATGCTTAGAAGCAGTATATATTCGGTGAGTAATATTAAGAGAAACCGAAACGATGGTAAACAGAGAATAGTAGTTTTAATGGACCTCGACAACAGTGGGATTTACCGTTCCTATTAAGCTTACTGTATTGGCGATACGGTATCAAAAAGATTTCCATGAAAAAGTTCATTTGTGTATCATTATTTCAGCAAATTTTGGTGTTTGGAGACGTAGGATATTTGTAGTCCTTGTTGAGGTATGAAACGTTATTGTGAATGAGAGGTTGCCAGAGGCCCAGTGAATAAGTTTTTTTTTTTTTTTTTTTTGTTTTTTTTTTTTTTTTTTTTTTTGTGTGTGTGTGTGTGTGTGTGTGTGTGTGTGTGTGTGTGTGTGTGTGTGTGTGTGTGTGTGTGTGTGTGTATGTATTCACACACGAGTATATACATACATGTCATTATGAAATGCAGTATGTCCATGCATTTGAGAGCTTTCCTTGCTCTCTTCTGGTAAAATTTTCCTATCTGGTATATTATTTGCATTTAACCAGAAATAGTAGTTGACTTATATCTAATCATTCAAGAACTGCGTTTGTTGTTTTTCCCCCTCCTGAGATATCTTCTAGACACCTCTTGCTTCCTCCCCATAAGTTAGTCTTTGACACACTGGGGTGTGTTTTTCCCCAGTCATCTGCTGGAAACGGTTTCAGATGCTTGCTTTCTTTGTAAGAAAATGCGATGCACCCAACCTCTGTCTCTCTCTCTCTCTCTCTCTCTCTCTCTCTCTCTCTCTCTCTCTCTCTCTCTCTCTCTCTCTCCTGTTAATTTGACATAGCTTTGTGTCAGGTTGATAAGACATCATTTGCCATCTCTTAACTCGCCAGCTCTCCCTGTGGTTATCTTCCCTTTACCTTCTGTGGAATTCATATCAAGAAACTGAACTGTAGTTCCATGCTTCCTGTCTGTGCCCTTTTTTAAAAGAATTTACATTAACTGTCTTTCGGATATTGGCAATTGTCCTTTGTCAATTGATTTGTTGCAGATACATAATATTTTGGGCAGTGCTTCTGCTCCCTCTCGCAGAATCCACTGTGAACGCTTGTTAGGTCCAATTGTCTTGATGTATTCAGTTCCATAAAGAGTTTCTCTACCAATTCCTCTTTTGTGTGTTTAGTATGTAGTACCTGTCGGTGTTTTCCGTTTCCTAGGTTTCTGGTACTGCTTCTATTAACGTTCTTGATGAATAGGTCTGGTAGCGGGAATTAATAGGGATTCGGAGACTTCTTACTTTAGGCAGTGTGTTATGGCGGTCCAGGCCCAGAGAGACATGCCTGCGAGAGACTAGGCTTGTTGTCTCTAGGCTGTCAGATAAATCAGTGAGAGCGAGGCAGGTCGGGGTATGCCTACCTCGATGCCTGCCCTTCGGGTGGGAACTTTGGAGAATAGGTATGTAGGCTTACTGTCTACACTTCTGTTTCCATTGAAACTTATTTACATCGCTGTTTCAACACACGACAGACTTTTTCGTTGTTTTTGTGAGCCTTTCTCTTTACATCTTCTTTACGACTTTCTTCTCGTATATTTGAGAAATATTTTTTTTTCTGTTAACCTTTGCTGCAAAACCAGTCTCAAATTGTGATTGTGTGTGTGTGTGTGTGTGTGTGTGTGTGTGTGTGTGTGTGTGTGTGTGTGTGTGTGTGAATAGTTTTTGTATAAATGACTGGGCAACACTGAAGCATCAATGAGGACAAGTCAAGTGCTTCAGCTTTAATGTTTACTAGATAATCCAGCATCAAACTCTGTCCTGGCTAATGAAATTCACTAACTATAATGGATCTGTTGCCATGAAAACCAACACTGAAACATGATTTTGTTGCGTCATACTCATACAAAATAAGTGAAAGAAAAGTCTTATGAAGAACCACATATAACGACGATCAGGACATGATGATCACCCACACGTCAAGATAGGCCAGCAACATGATGAACAATATGCCATGAGGGATATGACACCAAGGAAAAGAGACTCCCTGATGTACCAGGCACCATGATGAACCACGGTAGTACGAGGTGGTTATTTCAACGAAAGATTTGATGGGTAAGACGTTTCACTTATTAGACGAGGGAAAGAGAGTTTAAAATGGCGAAGCAGTTTCAGTAAAAGTAGTTTGTTCATTAAAACAAAAATGCGATAGTATTCAAGGTTTGTGTTGATAATGTTTTTATACAGGTGTTACAGATGGTCGTATGTTGAAGCTAGGAAACTAGAGGCTGAAAAAAATGTCTCGTTTGTGCGACATTTGGGCAAAGAATAAGCAATACAGAGGCAGGGGGAAAAATGCGACATGAGAATGCGTGCTGTCGTAAGATACACATTCAGTGTGATCATTGGAATCATTCTGGTTTGAAAGGTAAACTCTGAGTCATCTTGGTGAAACGCCTCGTCCAAGGAGGATCAGCTTACCTCCGTTGATCATCCTTACTTGGTGGGTAATTTTACCTTGATTGGTTAGTTTGCTTTCGTGGATTATTCTTTCATGGTGGATTACTCAACCCTGGTGGTTCACCCTGCCTTGGTGGTTCACCCTGCCTCGGTGGTTCACCCTGCCTCGGTGGTTCACCCTGCCTCGGTGGTTCACCCTGCCTCGGTGGTTCACCCTGCCTCGGTGGTTCACCCTGCCTCGGTGGTTCACCCTGCCTCGGTGGTTCACCCTGCCTCGGTGGTTCACCCTGCCTCGGTGGTTCACCCTGCCTCAGTGGTTCACCCTGCCTCAGTGGTTCACCCTGCCTCGGTGGTTCACCCTGCCTCGGTGGTTCACCCTGCCTCAGTGGTTCACCCTGCCTCGGTGGTTCACCCTGCCTCGGTGGTTCACCCTGCTTTGGTGGTTCACCCTGCCTTTGTAAGAGCAGTCATGCTAAATCACCCTTTCTTGTTGAGAAAAATATGGGCCACTCTGGGAAACTGAGCCACTCTGAAATTATCGATATTTAAATAATAACTACAACTACTACTAATAAAAATATAATACATCAACAACAACAACAGTAATAAACTATTTTTATTCTAGTGTTATTATTATTATTATTATTATTATTATTATTATTATTATTATTATTATTATTATTATTATTATTATATTTATCATTATAATTAATATGAGCCAGAAGGAAAAGACAAAGTAACCAGGACCTAAACAAAACACTTCCCTGAAGTCACTACTTGAAAAAATACGAGTGTTCACACAACACAAAAGCTGAGGAATTCTTACCCTAATACATTACAAAACACATTGGTGTACTCTTCAAACAAGTGCTCTTCAACTCGCGCACACACTCCCCAGAAACAGTCATAAGAGGGTGTTCCCCGCGGCACACTTCACTTCTCACTCTTAGGATGCCAAGCTCTTCCACATATACACCTGACTCTCTCTCTCTCTCTCTCTCTCTCTCTCTCTCTCTCTCTCTCTCTCTCTCTCTCTCTCTCTCTCTCTCTCTCTCTTCCAACTGTAGAAATTGGCGAAACCCCTAAGATTTTAAGATAAATCTCCACAGAGTTGATAGCTGAACTAAAAAAAATCATTCCGAATCAATCTTCGGGTTGAAACAAATTTTCTAGATGTCTGATATACGCGAGTAGGTGTCTACATGTGTAGTTTTAAAGATATAGATTTCCTAGCAATAAGCTATGAATGGTTATAATGTAAATGTAAAAAAAAACGATATTTACATTTACACACCAAATTTACACTCCTTCGCCATTAGTGTTTTGTTCTGTTGATTCGTTAATTTCAAGCTGCAGGGCAAGCGCTTGTTTTAGCGCACCTGCCGGAAGTACACATGTTCTTGCTAGTCTTGCAAGAGGAACGCATGTCACGCAGTACATACTATGGTAGTGAAGGAGCCATGTCTGTTGTGATAGAGACGAGAGTCACCCTCAAACTTGAACCCATAATATGCCTTGTTGAGCACCGATCGTTAATCACGTCAGATGCTTACTTGATGGTGAACTCTGTCAGTGGAAGTAGCATCCCCTGCTTGTATGAGACATGCACTCTGGTGCTACATATTTTAGAGATATCACGTTTATGTAGTGTTATTCAGTCAAGGCTTTGGGTGTTTTATTCACACGTATACGAAGTGCTGCTACATAATGTTCCGCGGCATGAAACAGCTTCAGGGGTGAAGAATGTGCCCATGAATATGAGAACATATGGCCCCTACTTTTGCGATGGTTGAATAATTTGCATGTGTTTCCTCTTTCCTATTCCAAAACAAGACCTATGTAATGTTACTTCCAGGCGCTGTATGTACGAACAATAGGCACATACACATGTCTTTCCTCTAGAGCCTCATGGGCGACTTTAATGGAGATTGCGCTTTGGTCTGCATGTGGATATTGCTTGAACTGGTGACGCAATAAAACAGTAGAAATAGAATGTCACTGTCTTCAACAATAACATGAACGTCGTGGGTATCGCGTACAATCACCACATCAACATCGCCTTTATCGCCAGCAAGTATAACCTGGACACCATCCTATCTTAGATAACCATTAAGGATATGCCTGTTACGTCTGTGTGACAGAAGTCGGCCTTCCTGGAATTCATATCCTATATATAACACAATGTCAGAATATGTTTGTTGAATACAACGACTTTTCTAGTCGCTGTCCTTAGCAGTGAAAGAAAAACTCACTGAGGAACTCCAGGACTCTGACGCCGAATCACTGCAAATACAAAGGTTTCACATACAGATTCCATTATCCCGACTTGTGGCCATACCAAGCGATGCACGGGAGCACATCCATCGATTACTGTTACGACATTGTTTACTGTGATTTTAGAAGTAATGGAGCTGGTGGAACTCCTCGAATAAAGGTTCAATGCAGTGGTGTTTGATAGATTTTACACACACATCTGGTGTCACGGCGCTTCGGTACTCTTTTCGTTGTAAGTACACATATAACACCTCTTTAGGGCATTTCCTTAATGCTTGCGGCAGGAATTGCTGTTGGATAGCGTTTACAAGGGCTTATGAGGTGACGCTATGGTGCAGCTATGATTTGGCTGACGACGACCGAACTGAAGCTCTCGTTGGTTAGTCTCTTGCCGGTCTTTAATGGTACATATTTTGTGTGTTGAGCATGGTACTACCGACATGGTGGGGAAAACACATTCCACAAAATCAATCTACATGTCACTTTTGTCCACCGGGCTCGCATCTATCTGTTTATCTCACTGGAACGTTGCATTTCATTGGGGTGAAGAATGGTCATCAAAGTCATATCCCGCTTATCATGCCACAGAAATGGCCTGATGTTGTCATCGAAAGCATGCATCATGATTTTCTTAGTAAGTATATTGAATTATGATATATACTGCTTCGATTCTGGAAATGTATCACATATGTCTGTATCGTTTGTTCGTATGTAATGACAGTAATGGGTTTGTGTACCAGTTACTGATAAACAATGAAGCCTCTTAGTAATATACAGTTCCATCATTTTTTTTGAACGTATCACCAGAGATCCAGAGTAAATTTTAAGTATTTTCTATTATTGTCAGTCCTGTGTTGCCAATCAAATCAATAACAATGCCATAATCAAGCATGACCATACCTTGAACAGTATCAAAACCTTGCCAATCCCAGTATTAAAATTGGAAGAAAAACTCAATGCACTTGTTTTTCGGACACAAGAAAACTTTACAGATTATGAAGAACATATCATTTTTTGCCGGGATTTGTCTTGTCAAAAAAAAAAGTAACACAACCAAGATCAAAAGGAATCGATTTCGAGGAATAAGTTCACCAAATGCCGGAAAACAGGGATACATACGAGTTTTGTTATCTAATATTTAACAATATTGTTCTTATGTACATGTGGCATGAGCATAATAATGGCAAAGATACATTTGTGCCACAGTAGTGTGCTTCCATTCATGCAGGAGAGATCGTGTAGAAACACTGTGTTCGTCATTGTTTACGTGTGATATGTATTTGTTTGCTGCACACTAAGCAGCAGCAGCAGGGTATTGTCAAACAACTCAAAGAAACATCGTGAGCCTCCGCGGGCACTGGAATGTGGCTTTATTCTACTTTTTGTGTCATCGAAATAACGTGGATTAGGAACAAATGTGTTGTTGTCCTGACAGTCCCATGTGCGGTCTGGTGGCAGAAGTGTTTGTTTTTATGGGTGGAGATGGTGTTGACTGTGGTGAGGCTGGTGGTGTCTGGGCTGCATTGTTGTGGTTGCTCTGCTGGTGGTGTCTGGGATGTATTGTCGGTTGCTCTGCTGGTGGTGTCTGGGATGCATTGTTGTCGGTTGCTCTGCTGGTGGTGTCTGGGATGCATTGTTGTCGGTTGCTCTGCTGGTAGTGTCTGGAATGCATTGCTGTTTTTTACTCTGCTGGTGGTATCTGGGATGCATTGTTGTCAGTTGCTCTGCTGGTGGAACCTAGAGGTGAAGGCATGTGGCCACCAGCATTTGAGGCGTTATTAGGGACGTTTCCAGCGTCACTGTCACCCACATGAACACTAAACGCAATAGAACTCAGTCCCCATCACCCTCCTCAGTGTTAGCTTCATCCTCCTTAAATTAAGCTCGGAGTGTTCCACCACTGTGTGACATGCTAAACAATATAATTGCTTTCAACAGCTCCCACAATGCACCACACACACCAGGACATTTTTCTATTCTGCACACTGAGCAGACTTTTTTTCTGTGATATAAGTCTAATCTGGCTGATCGTGGTTACTTCGGTGGCGCTAGAATTTAGGCATAAATTTACGTTATCTCCAATCTTGTAGTGGCCTAAATGTCAGCAGATTATGAGCTAAACGCTGGAAAATGATACTTAGGGCAAGATTTAAATATACTTCTGCCACTGTTTTTTGTAGGAAAAATTACTAAAAGCGTCATGCGCTCTCGCTCACCACGAGGCGGACCAAAGCAGCATGGGTTCGACTCCTTGGATAGTCGCAGTGTTGTTATTGATCAGTACCATTCGTTCGTGGGTGTGTGTATGTATGTGTATGTATATATATATATATATATATATATATATATATATATATATATATATATATATATATATATATTATATTATACAAATATATTATCACACTGGCCGATTCCCACCAAGGCAGGGTGGCCCGAAAAAGAAAAACTTTCACCATCATTCACTCCGTCACTGTCTTGCCAGAAGGGTGCTTTACACTACAGTTTTTAAACTGCAACATTAACACACCTCCTTCAGAGTGCAGGCACTGTACTTCCCATCTCCAGGACTCAAGTCCGGCCTGCCGGTTTCCCTGAACCCCTTCATAAATGTTACTTTGCTCACACTCCAACAGCACGTCAAGTATTAAAAACCATTTGTCTCCATTCACTCCTATCAAACACGCTCACGCATGACTGCTGGAAGTCCAAGCCTCTCGCACACAAAACCTCCTTTACCCCCTCCCTCCAACCTTTCCTAGGCCGACCCCTACCCCGCCTTCCTTCCACTACAGACTGATACACTCTTGAAGTCATTCTGTTTCGTTCCATTCTCTCTACATGTCCGAACCACCTCAACAACCCTTCCTCAGCCCTCTGGACAACAGTTTTGGTAATCCCACACCTCCTCCTAACTTCCAAACTACGAATTCTCTGCATTATATTCACACCACGCATTGCCGTCAGACATGACATCTCCACTGCCTCGAGCCTTCTCCTCGCTGCAACATTCATCACCCATGCTTCACACCCATATAAGAGCGTTGGTAAAACTATACTCTCATACATTCCCCTCTTTGCCTCCAAGGGCAAAGTTCTTTGTCTCCATAGACTCATAAGTACACCACTCACCCTTTTCCCCTCATCAATTCTATGATTCACTTCATCATTCATAGACCCATCCGCTGACACGTCCACTCCCAAATATCTGAATACTTTCACCTCCTCCATACTCTCTCCCTCCAATCTGATATCCAATCTTTCAACACCTAATCTTTTTGTTATCCTCATAACCTTACTCTTTCCTGTATTCACTTTCAATTTTCTTCTTTTGCACACCCTACCAAATTCATCCACCAATCTCTGCAACTTCTCTTCAGAATCTCCCAAGAGCACAGTGTCATCAGCAAAGAGCAACTGTGACAACTCCCACTTTATGTGTGATTCTTTATCTTTTAACTCCACGCCTCTTGCCAAGACCCTCGCATTTACTTCTCTTACAACCCATCTATAAATATATTAAACAACCACGATGACATCACACATCCTTGTCTAAGGCCTACTTTTACTGGGAAATAATTTCCCTCTTTCCTACATACTCTAACTTGAGCCTCCTCGTAAAAACTCTTCACTGCTTTCAGTAACCTACCTCCTACACCATACACCTGCAACATCTGCCACATTGCCTCCCTATCCACCCTGTCATACGCCTTTTCCAAATCCATAAATGCCACAGAGACCTCTTTAGCCTTATCTAAATACTGTTCACTTACATGTTTCACTGTAAACACCTGGTCCACACACCCCCTACCTTTCCTAAAGCCTCCTTGTTCATTTGTTATCCTATTCTCCGTCTTACTCTTAATTCTTTCAATAATAACTCTACCATACACTTTACCAGGTATACTCAACAGACTATAATTTTTGCACTCTTTTTTATCCCCTTTACCTTTATACAAAGGAACTATGCATGCTCTCTGCCAATCCCTAGGTACCTTACCCTCTTCCATACATTTATTAAATAATTGCACCAACCACTCCAAAACTGTATCCCCACCTGCTTTTAACATTTCTATCTTTATCCCATCAATCCCGGCTGCCTTATCCCCTTTCATTTTACCTACTGCGTCACGAACTTCCCCCACACTCACAACTGGCTCTTCCTCATTCCTACAAGATGTTATTCCTCCTTGCCCTATACACGAAATCACAGCTTCCCTATCTTCATCAACATTTAACAATTCCTCAAAATATTCCCTCCATCTTCCCAGTACCTCTAACTCTCCATTTAATAACTCTCCTCTCCTATTTTTAACTGACAAATCCATTTGTTCTCTAGGCTTCCTTAACTTGTTAATCTCACTCCAAAACTTTTTCTTATTTTCAACAAAATTTGTTGATAACATCTCACCCACTCTCTCATTTGCTCTCTTTTTACATTGCTTCACCACTCTCTTAACCTCTCTCTTTTTCTCCATATACTCTTCCCTCTTTGCATCACTTCTTCTTTGTAAAAACTTCTCATATGCTAACTTTTTCTCCCTTACTACTCTCTTTACATCATCATTCCACCAATCGCTTCTCTTCCCTCCCTCACCCACTTTCCTGTAACCACAAACTTCTGCTGAACACTCTAACACTACATTTTTAAACCTACCCCATACCTCTTCGACCCCATTGCCTATGCTCTCATTAGCCCATATATCCTCCAATAGCTGTTTATATCTTACCCTAACTGCCTCCTCTTTTAGTTTATAAACCTTCACCTCTCTCTTCCCTGATGCTTCTATTCTCCTTGTATCCCATCTACCTTTTACTCTCAGTGTAGCTACAACTAGAAAGTGATCTGATATATCTGTGGCCCCTCTATAAACATGTACATCCTGAAGTCTACTCAACAGTCTTTTATCTACCAATACATAATCCAACAAACTACTGTCATTTCGCCCTACATCATATCTTGTATACTTATTTTTGCTCTTTTTCTTAAAATATGTATTACCTATAACTAAACCACTTTCTATACAAAGTTCAATCAAAAGGCTACCATTATCATTTACACCTGGCACCCCAAACTTACCTACCACACCCTCTCTAAAAGTTTCTCCTACTTTAGCATTCAGGTCCCCTACGACAATTACTCTCTCACTTGGTTCAAAGGCTCCTATACATTCACTTAACATCTCCCAAAATCTCTCTCTCTCCTCTGCATTTCTCTCTTCTCCAGGTGCATACACGCTTACTATGACCCACTTTTCACATAATTCTTGAATTTACACATTCATACTCTCTTTTCTCCTTCCATAACTGATCCTTCAGCATTACTGCTACCCCTTCCTTTGCTCTAACTCTCTCAGATACTCCAGATTTAATCCCATTTATTTCCCCCCACCGAAACTCCCCTACCCCCTTCAGGTTTGTATCGCTTAGGGCCAGGACATCTAACTTCTTTTCATTCATAACATCAGCAATCATCTGTTTCTTGTCATCCGCACTACATCCACGCACATTCAAGCATCCCAGTTTTATAAAGTTTTCTTCTTCTCGTTTTTAGTAAATGTCTACAGAAGAAGGGGTTACTATCCCATTGCTCCCGGCATTTTAGTCGCCTCATACGACACGCATGGCTTACGGGGGAAAGATTCTTTTCCACTTCCCAATGGACAATAGAAGAAATAAAGAAGAACAAGAGCTATTTAGAAAAAGGGGAAAAACCTAGATGTATGTATATATATATATATGCATCTGCGTGTCTGTTTAGTGTGACCAAAGTGTAAGTAGGAGTAGCAAGATATCCCTGTTATCTAGCGTGTTTATGAGACAGAAAAAGAAACCAGCAATCCTACCATCATGCAAAACAGTTACAGGTTTCTGTTTCACAGTCATCTGGCAGGAGGTAGTACTTCCCTGGGTGGTTGCTGTCTACCAACCTACTACCTACCTATATATATATATATATATATATATATATATATATATATATATATATATATATATATATATATATATATATATATATATATATATATATGTTATATATATATATACACGTGTTTTATGCAGGATATATATCTATTAGCCAAGACAAATATCTGCTAGAGTGGGCACATTATGCAGGACATACTGTACCTAGTATCTCGTGGAAACTGTCACTAAGCAAGGTGCTCACTTTCAGATACGAGACACCAACAATATTGTACTGCCGTGATTACTGCCGTGTTTAATTAACTGTGTTTCAAATCCAGGATGACACATTACAATCTCTCATCTTGCCCATCCACTCAAGGTTAGCGCAGAGAGAGAGAGAGAGAGAGAGAGAGAGAGAGAGAGAGAGAGAGAGAGAGAGAGAGAGAGAGAGAGAGAGAGAGAGAAAGAAAACAAAGCAAGACGTCTCATCTCTCGCCTCGACAAAGTCTGGATAGATCTGTCATTTCAGCAGAGTCTTCAACACCGGAGGGATTTGGGTGACCTTACTTTTATGTACAAGGTAAACATTGTCGAAGTACCACACTTGGCTCCACTCCGAGGACAGAGAGAAGTGAACTTCTACACAACAACAAGACGGGCAGCAAGCAGCAACTTCATTCAGGCTGTAGCCTTCACCAGAACATCACTTCATCTGAGATTATTTATTCCCAGGGTGACTCGAGTCTGGAACATGTTTGTACAACATAATGATATCAACGAAATAGTCAGGTGATCAAATGAAATTGCTGACCCACAGATGGCTCCAACTACATCCTGTTTCCTATTCGTTTGTCTCATAACAATACAATGGCTTTCAAACGAGCTGATGTAGGTTACAGCTCTTAGCTTGTTAATAAAGTTAGGAACCCTTACCCTAACCTTGTCAGATCCTGTGAAGAAAAGAGAGAGATTAGAGCTATATGATTACAGTTATACGAGTTAGGGAAAAATGATAGCAAGTCACAGTAGCTTCCTAGAAAACACAAAAGAGGGTCTCTAGGCACTGTGATGGTAATGCTGGAGCAGTAGTAAAAATGAACTGGACAGCGTTGGAACGCGGGGACGAGGTTCTTATCCTACAGGAGAAATTTAATTCAAATGTGTCTGAAAAATCACGTAGTAAATTTTTCAAGCAATTCAACCAAGAAGCTCAATACCTCGTGTATGCTCCACTTTTTCGGAATGCCTGGTCATCATCCCCTCGATTACTTCATGACAGTATAAAGAACAGAACATGGCGACTTATCTCTCGCCTTGATACGACCTGGATAGATTTATCATTTCAGTAGTAAGTATACTAAAAGGATTGTAACAATAATCCATAAAATTTGTAATATATAGCAACACATCGTGGGAACCATGTTTAAACATCATTAAATGCTAAATGGGTCACTCTCCCTGAACCGTGAGATTTATCATACCTCAACTTAAAGCTATGTATGGATCCTGCCTCCATTACATCGCTTCCCAAACTATTCCACTTCCTGACTACTCTGTGGCTGAAAAAATACTAGCAGAACGACGACTTCAGAGGTGAACAGAAATTACAAGATAATGAAGAACCTAATTTAGGGTCATGTATCCAGCTGAACATATTCGGATACTCGATTCCTTGTACACAGCTGAACATACAAAGAATCATGGTTCCATGTTCCTAGCAGAATATATCAAGATGAAAGATTGCATGTGCCCAGATGTAGAAATATATATTCAATTATAGATTCCCAACTATAAATGCTCAGGATAATGATTTCATCTACCCAACAATAGATACCATGGCAGGTGACAGCATGTACCCATCAACAGATACCTAGGAACATGATTTAAAGAACCAAATATCTAGGAGCATCAATTTTCATTCGAATAAGGATTGAATCTCCAAAATGTTGAGGCTACATTTTCATTCGCAAGTATTTAAATTTTAAAAACAATTTTTACATTTAAGTTGTTTGAAAGGTGAGACATAAGCACCTTCTCATGCTTATATTTAGACCCAGATAAAGATAACCGACTGATAATTCACTCGTCATTGGTGCAGATTCCCAAGAACGTGAATCCCTGTACGTGGCGATGGATATCCGGGATGGCTCATACTCCAGGATAAAATTTGTAACTTATCACCTGGACTGTTTAGTATAAAATATGTAGGTAACAGGATGAAATTATAACGAAGTACTCTTGCTTAGTTGATGTGAAGACGCATGTAATCCAGATGCTGGGAGAGCAGATGTTGGTGCAGCAGGTGCTGGAAGAGCAGGTCTTTGTTGCACTAAGTGCTGGGAGAGAAGATGTTGCTCTATCAGTTATCTGGAAAGCAGATGTTGCTGCAGCAGATGTGACGAAAGCAGGTGTTGTTGCAGCAGGTGTTGTTGCAGCAGGTGTTGTTGCAGCAGGTGTTGTTGCAGCAGGTGTTGTTGCAGCAGGTGTTGTTGCAGCAGGTGTTGAGAGCAGGTGTTGCTTTATCACTTATTGGAAGAGCATGCACTGGAGCATCACTCACCAGGAAAGCAAGAGTTGGTACATAAAGTGCTGGGAGAGCAGGTGTCGTAGCACCAGGTGTTAGAATTCCGGGAGTCGGAATATCAGTTTCAGGAGAGATAAACTTGGAAACAATTCCAGCCTTCGGAATTAAAGCGGCTGGAATTCCTTTGTTCACAATAATAAATTTCGGGAAGCTGGCTAAACATATACAATGAGCGGATCTTTTGCGAGACATCCCAGGGCTGCAAGACGCTTACCACAGCGTCCACATTAACTGAACCAGAGGTCAACAAACTTTCCTGTTCTGCGACGTGGCTCAAGTTATGTTTACATTCTAGCTTATAGAGCCTCTGGAGTATTCGCCGTCATCACCAGCCAGGCCGGACCAGCCCGTTATTTTAATTTTTGTTTAAGTGCCGCCTTTTCCGGCATGTAAAGAGTATACAAATAACCCGGACAGAGGAGACTAAAACTTACAACGACGTTTCGGGCCGACTTGGATAATTAACTAGTTAAATAGTCTTCCATATGCGGGTTATGTGTATTCCAGTCACGGTATTGCACATTTTTATTGTATATAAGTACGAGAATATACAACAGGCCTGATGTCATCTATTTCGTCTATTGTCCGATTTCTTCCATTTTTTTCATAGAATAGGTATGTGAAAAGCTGACTATAAATAAGTTTTATGACGATTGCCAGAAGAAAATAAAATCACATTATTTTGTGAGGCGTCAACACTTCTCTGTTTCAATGCAAATATTTGCAATTGCGAAAGTGATTTTGTTACTGGTATGTAATAAAGCAGAGTTTGTTAAGTTTAGTATGTTTATTATGCACCCCATACCCATCCAGTGGGCGGTAGTCAAAAGATTACAGAGGTACATAATGGATCCAGGGACTGGGCCTCAAAGTTTTGATAGCTGAGCAAGTTACAGAGGTAATGAATTCTCAATTTACAAAAGTAATGAACTCACAATTTACAAAGGTAATGAACTCCAGGTAGGTCTAGTCACAATCATGACAAGTTACAAAGGTATTTACAGATTACAGAAATACACAATGGGTCCAGGGACCGGGCTCCAAAGTTTTGATGGCTGAACTAGGTACAAGGTAATGAACTCACAAGTTACAAAGGTAATGAACTCACAAGTTACAAAGGTAATGAACTCACAAGTTACAAAGGTAATGAATACTGTAAGAATGGTTACTTACGTGTATACATGGCTGCAATCATGAACAAATTTTAGAGTAATGAGCAATTCACACTTCCACACCCGGTCACAACTGTAGTGAGTTATTGGTGCAAATGTTGATTGCTGAGTCTCTCTCTCTCTCTCTATCTCTCACACACACACACACACACATACAAATTCATACACACACACACATAATCACACACACACACACACACACACACACATACACAAACTCATACACACACACGCACACACACTCATACACACACACACACACGCACACACACTCATACACACACACACACACACACGCACACACACACACACACTCATACTCACACACACACACACACACACACACACACACACACACACACACACACACACACACACACACACACACACACACACACACACACACACACACACACACACACACACACACACACACACACACACACACACACACATGCACATGCACATATGTGGTAATGCTTTATTTACAGCTAGCAAAGTCAGGGTATTTCTCCAGAATGGTCTGTAATATACCACTGTGGATAAAATACTTAGCCATTTCTTGAACACTTCTGAGTGAGTTGTTTCTAAATTCATTAATTTTATCGCACTCCAGTACATAATGACGCAGGGTGTGACAATAATCCATCTGGCAAAGTTTACATTTCGTTTGGTCTACATCTGGTGGTGGTGATTTAACCTGCCAAAGATACTTGTAACCCAGCCGGAGCCGGGCGGTAGTGACATCCAAGAGTCTGCTTATTTTGTTTGATGCACCATAGACATGTGGTTCCTCCTGCATGATAGAATGATGATAGATGGACTCACTGGTGTCAATCTCCCTGAGCCTTAAGTCCATAAAATTCAGCTAAAGTTCTTTTCGTATTATTGTTCTCAAACTACTACCTGACAAGCCAAGATTGTAATCTACTCCCTCTTTGAAAGCATACAGCTTAGCCAATTTACCAGTTCTATCATGCATCTGAAGACCAATGTGAGATGGAATCCACAGCATGTGCACTCTGACTCCACTGTCCACAATCCTACCATACCTGTGTCTGGCTTCTGACTCAAGCATGCCACAATTTATGCTTAATGAGTTGAGAGCATTTATGGATGACAGAGAATCAGTTACAATTAAACTGTCAATCTTTGATACATAGATGCATTTCAGTGCAAGGAGTATGGCAAACAGTTCTGTCTGAAGGGTAGAGGCCCAATTATTGATGCGTGTTCCAATTTCTTTAAGAGAGCCATCACTCTGTACGACAACAGCAGCACTACCAGCTGCACCAGTGGATTGGTGAACAGAACCATCAACGTAAATAATTTGCGAGAGTGTGTGCTGTGTGACTAAGTTATCAATACAGCTTAAGGCCTCATGTTTGGCTTCAAGGCGAAGTTTTGGTTGTGATTTAAGAAGTAGTTTGGGGGGAAATGGAGGAATGGTAGTTTGGAATGGGGTAATATTCCATGGAGCGGAGAAGTGCCGCTGTTGCCTTACTTGACATAGATCATGTATCTGATTCATGCGGAGGTCGGTTCCAGTCTTTTCGATCCATCTGGAGGAGTGTTCACCAGTGCTGAGGAAAGTTTGGAGGGCTTCTGTGCAGGGGTTTGAATGAGCTTGCCTGAGCATATTAACCCCAATTAGGATATTTCTTTCAGTAACACGATCTCTGATGCTTGGAATATCAAGTTCTTTTTGCATATTTAAAATTTTGGCAGTACGAGGGCATCCTAGGATGATCCTCATTGCTTCGTTCTGCAGTTTTTCCAGCCCTCCAAGCTTCCAGTCAGACACAAGAGCAAGTAGTGGCGCAGCATAATCAACCAATGATCTAATATAAGCAAGATACATCATTTTCACAATTTTAACATTAGCACCATACCTGGGGTGAAGCCCTGCCACAACTCTAAGTGCTCTTAGTCTTTCTTTGTATTGGCGACAAAGTCTTGTTACAACAGGTCCAAGTAGTGGAACCTCAAAGCCTAGATACCTGTATCTGCTTACATATTCTAGAAGAGACCCATCATGCAATTGGATCTGACGAACTGTGCCTCTCTGTCGAGGAGGACGCCTATTGAGTATCTTTGTTTTATCAGTAGAGATTATCAACCCCAGGTCCTGACACGAGGCTAGTACATGATTAAGAATGTTTTGGGTGTTGGAGAATCCGGTGGTGTGAATCATTATATCATCAGCAAAACTAATCACATAATTATGGGACTGACTAGGCATAGCATTAAGTAATGCATTAATTAGAATATTGAACAGTGTGGGACTGAGCACACCTCCCTGTGGGGTTCCTAATTCAAAGTCTTTAGTTACACTTATATGTCCCTGGAACAACACAGACGATTTTCTGTTGGACAGGTAGCCCTTAATCCAGCGGAGAAGCCATCCTCCAACATCCATTCTGGCAAGTTCACTAATTATTACATGTCGGTTGGCTACATCGAAAGCGGATTTAAGGTCAAGGAAGGTAGTGTAGGTGCTGTCAGTGTGCAGGGTGAGAAAGGTGGCTATGCAATGATGCACGCTCCTTCCATGCATGAAACCATGCAACCGGGGAGACAAAAATTGTTTGATTCTGTACATGAGACGATTAAGAATCATTCTCTCAAATGTTTTACACAAGCAGCTAGTAAGAGATATTGGGCGAAATGCATTTTGTTGATTGGGCTTAGGAATTGGAATGATGAGGCTGTTGGTCCAAGATTGAGGGAGCTCCCCAGTTACATAGCTCATGTTATATAATTCAAGTAATGGATTACCTGGTACTCGACACAGCAATCTGAGTATGTTGTAAGTAATACCATCCTCACCAGGCGACGTGGAGTTGCCCTTAGTTAGCGCTGCATCAAGTTCATAATTAGTGAAAGGAATGTTGCAATCATCTGCTTTGCTGAGCATAAAGCAAACAAGTCTCTCCCTTGCATCATATTTGTCATTTAATTTTGCCTGTGTAAAGCAGAGGCAAATAAATTTTTCATCAAAAAAAAAAAAAAATACTAAAATACTTTCTTCACCACTCAAAATTTTAAAGTAAGGGAGTTGAGAAATTTTTAAGCAAAATATCCGCCCTGACCCCCCATTCTTCTTTCTCAAATGAAAAAAAGAGGATTGTTGTCAGTGTTTTAGTTGACATATAAAACGTTGACTATTGAAAGTGTAATGTAAAAATCATTAAGTTTAATTCAAAAATAAAAATTTGCATTAAGTAAACAGCGAAATAACTCACTTTTCACATATTAAAGAATGCAAAAAGATCACAGTAAACAGGTGATTTCAGAATATGCAAAACAACCACTGTTAAAGAATAGAAAAGTTCCAAGCGCTTTCGTGACTACTCACGTTATCAAGGAACAATGTTTCTTGATAATGTGAGTAGTCACGAAAGCGCTTGGAACTTTTCTATTCTTTCACAGTGGTTGTTTTGCATATTAAAGAATGTATAGTAGTTTGCATATTAATTGAGACAGTGATGAAATAAGATATATTTGAAAAATTAATGTTTATTTTTAATACATGACAATGATATGACAGATATTTAATAAGAGATATGACTCCCTTTACTTTTAAAAACATTACTACAAAGTTTGGCATAGAACCGGCCAATGTTGAACACATTGCACAGTAGCAATTATTTTCTATATAGTTAAACAATATTCTTTTGCGATCCTATATTGATTACCGTCCACAGATTCTCAATTGGGTTGAGATCAGGAGAATTTCCAAGCTTATTTAGAATACTTAACCCACTCTCCTTGAATGTCAGCATTTTTCTGGGAGTGTGGCTTCGAGCAAGATCGTGCTGGAATATGGCTTTTCCCATGAGGAAATTTTTTATCCATATTGGGAAGCAAATGAGTTGCCAAGATTACCTTGTATTTATCACGGTTCATCGTTCTCTCAACAATAAAATTACCCCAAAACATGTTGAATGTGCCCATTCCGAAGTGGTTGGCGTTTGTTCCGTCTCACTACCACTGATCTGTACCCATGATCTTCAAAATACGTCAAAATTTGAAAATACAACTTATCTCTATTCATCTGTCGTCCATCCCTTATGACCGAATGTCCACCGCAGCTGTTGTTTTCTAAATAGTAGAAGTCAGTAATTGTTTCTTTATCGGCTTTCTGGCAGTTCTGCGAACTTCAAGAAGTCTTCGTCGAGCAGTTGAAGAATCAGCATTTACGCCAGCTGAAGCTGTAGATCTTTGGTGGTTTTCTTCGATACCTTCACACTATTTATATTAATCTTCTCATCGTGAGGAGTTGTCTTGTGTTTTCTTCTACATAATCATCAGTGTCGTTAGCTCTTTTCAGAATCCTACCAACAGTTGATTTTG